>NW_009196880.1:0-13488 GCF_000690835.1 Fulmarus glacialis | reverse complement strand
GCGCCCCAGGCTTCGAGGCGCACTGCAGCGGCCCTCCTACTCGTCGCCACCTAGCCCCCGCGGGCAGTAGGGGTGGTAGGACTATCTGAGCTGTTGCACGTTTTTGAGTTCAGCCTGGTACTAGATCAGATTGCTGAGCTTGCTACTTTCTCTACCAGATGCCCGTAGAGACACCTGAGTGGAACCCCTGTGAGCTGCCTGTGGGCAGAATGGCTCATCTAGAGGATTAATAGGGCTAGCACATGAGGAACTCATCTTTAGGAGAGAAGTACAAAGTCTGACAGGCACATTCCTTGAATGTACACTTAGAATTGAAACAAACTGGAAAGAAAACCACTTGCTTACTTTCTTCCCTCTGTATCTCCCCAGGGTTCAGAGTTTCCCACTCTTATTCTGTGGTTCAATGGGATAGTCAACCTTTCTGTAGCTAAAATCAGATTAGTAGTTTCTACAGGACAGGGTAATTCCAAAATAAAGAAAAAAACCTTTTTCCCCCCTGCACATTTTTTTCCTTTGAATTAATGTTATGATTCACTTATTTCCATAAGAGTTGTCAATCATTTTGGTTTATACCATCAGATATTCACTGGAATGACAGGATGATAGAGTAGCTGCGATTGTCGAATAATCCCATGATTACAGAAGATGGGTTTTTATAAAACATGGTGAGACCACTGACCAAGTCACCAGGGTTGGCAGTGCTGCAGATGAACGACCAGCAAATGCTATACAGGAGAGAGAGAAACCACTTGCACAGAGGGAAGGAAGGCACTCTCTGGAGTAATAGCAGCTACTTCCAAGAACATGGGGAAGATTCTTTCTATTCTTGGCACCAAAGAGCTGCTGGGTGTGAAGGTCTCATGTCCTGCAGATACTGAAGGGACCCATGACTCTCGAACTATTTTCTGCAAATTCTATTAATCTCAGTAGCTCAGTATACGGGCTGTGTCTTAACAATCTGTCCAAACCTTTAATAGGCTTTCTGAGCCACTACCTCACAGCTTACATACTCACAACACAGAAGCAGTATTTAAAAAAAATCCACTAATTTCATCAAAGAAATTGTTTGCAGTACGGAAAAATTCTCCCAGTAGAAACTTACACATTGTCAAATCATGCAGACACAGCAAAGTTTGCATTGCTATGGAAACAAAGCTAAAGATGGCTTATGCTGTGAAAAACAACTTGCAAGTGACTGTGAAAAGTAAGTTTATAAGAATGACACCTTTCGGGTTGATCTTGAAAGACATGATGTAACACAAGCATCTTGGGTTAGAAGGCTGTTTTTATTTAGTTTTCCACAGAGACAAGTTACTTTCAAGTCTGACATCAAAAACTATCGGCATACATATATGAGCTATACAGGTAGAGAGACGTCTGTCAGTACAGAGTTACACTTCTCCTATCAATCAAACACTTCAAGAAAAACAAATATGGTCCCTTCCATGCCTGTCTAATAAAAGAACTGCTAAGTCAGGATTGAATATTGATCATAATGTATTTTCTTTATATGAATCTAGTTATTCATAAAAGACTAAAAAAAATCTAGTATCTAATGTTTAAACAAAACATACTTTATACATTTGGCTAAACTGAAATATCATACCTTGCCAAATGAAAAATGCTCTCTAACCATAGTTTCCCTAGCAGCTCAATAGGTATGCAAGGCATGCAGTTCATTTCCTGCCAAGGCTGAGAAAAACGGGTAAGTCTGAGATAATATTGCTAGTGTGCTTGAAAAAGATTTTAGTTGTTAACGTGGTAGTTTACTGCATATACATATTTCGACTCTTCCTCTCCTTGAAAATTTCCCAGGTACAACTTTTGGGCTGACTCCATTTTAGCTCTCAATGATGGAGGGCTCAATGGGAGGCAGAATAGGATTTTCCAGAGCGTTACAGTCATCAGTGAGGAACACCAAGTCCTGGAGAAACAAAAGAGAAGGCTAACATTTATAAGGAAGATAGCACAATGTTGAGAGGCTCAGGCTCTGATCCAGTTTTGCTCCTTGGGACAGGGTGGAGACAGAGGGGGCTAAAAGCAGAGACCATGTCCCTGTTGGCGCATCTTGACCTACCCTTCTGCAGTAGGAGATCATGATGGTGTACAGGCTCCGGGCTTTTTCCTTCAGCTCACTCACTTCAAGCACTCTCTCACATCTGGGGTAGGCCACAAAATCACGGAGTTTTGCCAACACACAGTAATTCTGCAAAGCATGCAAAAGAGGTATGTGTAACCCTGCACAAACACAGATTTATGTTTCTCGTCTACCACTTACAAAATTCTTACTGCCTCTGTGGGAACCTTGAATTCCTACCTCTATGTATGAGTAATTTATGTAACCTTCAGTTAGGAGAATTCACCATCAATATTTCATAACAAAGATGTTTGGTCCAAATAAGTGCTTGGAAAAGTGCATAGGTGCAGTTTTGTTCTGCCAGCTTCTTTCCCACATGCTTTAGGAGATAGCAGTGCCAATACAATCAAATTTGCTCCTGTAGTAGGTGGAGTTACCTACAGAATAGGCGCACTGTCTCCCTTTTAAGAGAGCACCTGATTTAGCTGGTGAACAGATTATCAACATCTCACAGACATGATTCCTCTGTTCCCGTACTATTGCCTTTTGGCAATACTGTGAGCACCAGGCAAAATTTTTTCAGAGTAATTTTTACCTCGGACTTTGCGTTATCAAAATAAAGCACAGCCAACATGAATGTCACAACGCCCTTGCGAAGCAGGTAAATAAATATCCCAGCTCTTGCTTTAAAGCAAGGGAAACTGAGGCACTGGGCTCACATTGCTTGGTCTTTGCAATGACGTGAGACACTGGCAACTCTGGAATTGGAATCTGGAGAGTCCTGACTTGCAAGACTTCATGGTGTAGTTGCCTCTGGCAAAATGTGTCAGATATCTCTTACTTAGTCTGATATTTTCTACTTTTTAGTTACTCAGTGGAGCACTGGGAAAAGAAGCAAAATATGTTGGATATCCCAGGGCAGAACACTATGACATAAACTATGTGTGCAGGAGGCTATTTTGTCTTTGCTGGGAGATGTCTGTTCTGCTGTCTTTTCTCAGTATCACAGTTCCATATCTTCAGGCATACTTTTTCTTTCTGGATTCAAGAAGTGGCTATTTAAAACAGGAAAAGCCAGCAAGGTATTCCTGTACTTCTTTTTATTAAAACTGCAGTGCCAGAAGCCACTCATGACATAAAACGAAGTAGATTTATTAAATGAAGAAATTTTATTCTGCATTTCTTTTAAACTATTATTCAAAGGTTTTTTGCACATATTTAACTTCTGAAAACATTAAATTAATAATGTAGAAATGGTAATCACTTCAAAATATTGATTTCCTCATTTTTGAATTTTTAAAGAAGTAAAATCTCAGAAGCTCCATAGGGATTTTAATAAGGTTCAAAATGAGATTTTTTTTTTTTTGTCACTCATCTCTCTAGTTAATTAAGTTTTTTAAAATTCGTTTCAAACCACTCTTCTGGTGTACAATCTTAAGAGTTATCCTCTCTTTTCATTAGCTGTTTTTACTGCACAGCAGTAAGAAAGAAGTGTGAAAACTTACATGTATGTCCAAGTACAGCCTGGGCAGCATCTCCACACATGAGTCCTGCAAGAAAGAAGAAAGACCCATTGCAATTCTGTTTTGAGAGAAACTTGTGTCAAAAGCAAGCAACCTACAAGCGTCCTTGCAGGAGCAGTTTTTAGGTAGACTCACCACAGCTTTGGAGGTCTGTAACTCCTTAAAAGACTCCGTGATTTCTTTGCTCAGAGACAACACCCTCGAGTAGCAAGTTGGAGGGGCTGCGTTGGCTAACAGGGCAGCAGAGAGCAGAGCAATCAGGCTCAGCAGCATCTTCATTGTGAGGAGTTTGTCCAAGGAGGAGGAAGGGAGGAAAAAAATCACCGTTAGTGGTTAGGCAGCCACTGGTAAGAGTTAACGAGTAAGTTCGACAAGTCAGCCCCCAATTAAATAGTCTCCTGCATCAATGGGAAAAAAAAAAGCCTGGGGGTGGTCCGAGCAGCAGCTTGCTGCCGTTTTAAATTTCCTGCCAACCTATGAGTCAGAGCTGCTAGAGCTTTCCTGGCTGGAGCAGGGAAAGGAGGGAATGAGGGTGACAAAAACAAACACTACTGGCACTTTTCATTCCAGAAAGAAAACAACCTAGTGAGCATCTCAAGCAACCGACATACGTGTACGAAACAGCACAGGATTATCAAAGTGTTGTAGGCCTGATCCTGTACGTGCTTTGGCACATACGCCTCTTTCTTAAGAACGTAACGAACAGCTGTGTGACTGCATAGGCTGCAGACAGAGAGAAATCCTTCCAGGACTGGTGTCATATGTTGGTAGCATCAATCAGACTTGCTTATCATCCTTAGCAGGTCTGAAAGGTTATCGCTATAAAGGAAACCTCCCAGGTCTAGTATTATTTTCTCTTTTAACCTATGCAAATGCTCATAATTTCTTAATCAAAACAGTTTTGCTTGTTATGGCTGCTTGGGGAGACCTGTGTATTTACACATTTGTGGTCTCAAACAGAACGAATACATCTCTATATGGCTGTCATAAATGTATAAAAACTATTTTGCTTTCCAAGTTGAATTTATGAGGCTCTGTTCTTTTATTAGATGCCAGACAGAGCTGAGAAATCCAGATGCTGGGATGCAGGTGTGAGGCTGAACATATGTTGTTCTTACATGTTAATTGTCCTGTAAAATGGAGGTACCCTCGAATGAAGAACTGGTTATTTCACAAGTTATCCCCCCTTCCAACTCCCCCTCCCACCCGCCCTTTCAAATTCAAATTCTAGCTAGGTATTAACCAAAACAGTAAAGTGTCTGATGAAGTACTGCAACCCCCTGGCTTTGCAGTAGACCAGGAAGGTTCATCTGAAGGTGGGAGAAGGGGAAATGACTGAATGACACCTGCAAAAGAAAGGGGCTTCCCACCAGCCATTTTAGAGAGAAAATCAGTCTTGAAAACTAGTTTTGGGGAAAAAGAATTACTGTAAATGTTGCAGAGGACTCTGACTTAAATCCACCAAAACACCTGGAGGAAACAGGGCAAGAGAGCTGCATAGTACTGTCTTGTTATTAATTTCTTTGCTTTCGTAAAGAACGATTGGTTTAGTAACATCACATGCTCCTGAGGGTTAAAGTGGTAGATACTCAGAGAAGAAAGAAAAGTTGGGAGTCCTGGCTGTGGGGAATTTAGGACTGGCCTTGGCGAATGGGCTGCTTGGTCTTATTTTCAGGAAAGGGAATTGCCTAGACAAGTGAATGAGAGGCCAGAGGAAGACAGGAAACCTTCTGAGATGGCCCCAGGCAGCTGGATCATTGATCTGAACACGGCTACCTAGTGCATGTCCAAGGAAAGGATGCTACTTACTGTGAGCCTTGCCATTAAAGAAACAGACTCTTAATCACCATCTCATTACTATAAAGAGTAGCTGAGGGTAGGAGTGAAATATTATCCTTCTATCACATTCTCGTTTGGCAAGCTGCTAAAATGTAGTTGCTCTGCCAGAAGAGCAGTCTTCTGAACAGCGTAAATGCTCTCCCAGTACAAGAAGTCAGCAACCCAGCTACTGCTAAGGATGGTTTCAAAATGAAACATTTGCCTTTTTTTTTTTTTTTTTTTTTAAGTGCAAGCAATATTCTCTTTCTTGGTATTTTACCTATATTAAGCCTACAATAGTGACTCCATTTCAAACTATAATTAAATACTATGGATCATGTTCTAAAAGATAGATGTCAAAGTGACTGTGACAAATGTGGTCTTATGGCCACTCTGTCTGGCACGAAACACCAGCAAAACAACTTTCCAAGTCCTGTGTCCTGGCCATATTCAGGCAGCTGAAAGCTATTAGAAATCTTGTTCTTTAGGACGGGATAATGTTAAAGGTGTCAACACCAATTTGGAATTACATTATGAACTGAGCAATACATTGGTTGCCTAGGGCCAGAGAGGCAAGTGTGTAGCTTCCTATAGCCTGACACAATACCCTGTCTCCCAAGTTGGGGTGAAAGCCCCATGCCACAGAAGCCTCACCCAGTGGTCACGTCTAAGGGAGTCTGGCATAAGCGCTGAACGTCACCTATTGCAGTCACAGCCCTCAGCTCCAAGTAGAACATCCAGAGGAGAAAAAGCCCAGCACTTGCATAGCACTGAGGGGTTACGATTTTTGCCCCAGAAGTGGGATACCTGGAATTCATTTCTTTCGCAGTTTCTGAAGGTGCAGGGTGTTGGTTTGGATGGCCATGTTCTGAGGTAGTGACAAAGGGAAGGGGGAGGAAAGGACTGCCACCTCCGTTCATGCCTTTGCACTTGAAGTCTGCCTGGCCCCACAGCTGCAGCGTGCATACCCACGACTCTTGTCCTAAGAGGTGAGATTTGCTCAGCCCCACACACTTGCAGAGATGCTTTGCCACCGACAGGCATGGGAAATGATCCACCCATCGAGTTTCTTCTGCAGAACAGGGAAATGCAATGACTTGCTGAGCGAACAAGCTCTTCTTGGCTCAGAAAGCAAAGCAGAGGCTGGATCTAGGCCTCACCAAAACATTTAACCAAGTAAAAAAAATTACTCTCTGCTTTGTGAAGGGGCAAAATTGCTGAAGTAACTTGCTCTGAAGTTTTTGCTGCAGTATTCTTGCCTTCTCTTTGGTTTCTCTTTGATCCCATATTAACTAACTCAAGAAAAGCCACCTGAGATGGATGTCTACTCAAATAGGTAAAAAAATGAGCTACCCTCAGAAATATTAGGAAAAAAGTATTTCTTTTTTTCAGAAAAAAAGGAAGGACTGGAGTTTAATTTTCTTACCTAAATCTTCTCCTCCCTGGGCCAGATTACATGCATAGTTGACTCTGACCCAGATGGATATTTTCCAACGGCTACTAGTTCATCAGCACTTCTGCACATCTCAGCATGCAGAATATGCAACTCAGTTCAAAAAATATAAAAGATATTTTCTATTGGTAGCTCATCAGTAAGATTATCCTTGAGCTCTGAGTACATTCAATTTATGGTCCAGATATGAGCAAATAACGTCTTTTTCTCTAAGAAGCTCATTGGTGACTTCAGAACTTGCTAGTGACACCAGGCACTGGGAGTCCTTTCAGTCTAAGGCACCTGGCACAACTCTGAACCAGATACACAGTTACTGAAGCCCTTGAAACTCCAGACTCTCTTTTCAGTGACTGTTTTTATCCAGTCACTTATGCAAAGCCACTTATTAATTCTGGTGCATACCCTGCCTGGGGCAGAGAAGGTCTTTAACAGGGACATGCAAGCTGTTCTTCACAAAGGCTAATAGCATCTTAAAGGCAATATTCAAAATGGACATGGAAATAGTCTTTAGAGCTACAGGAGGGGAAGGGGCAAAGATAAAAATATTTTAGAGTCAAAACTCGCCTAAGGATTGCCTCTATGGAGAAGCTGCTACTTACAGTCCTTCCAGTCTGTGGGAGAACACTTAGGCTGGCATTAGAAGGGAGCACAGCAGGTGTCAATCAGTACCACCATATTTGTGATGATCATCATGATATGGACATCTCCACCACAGACACATCTTTACCATACTCCTCAATTCAGTGAGCGTATGAGGGCTCTGAGGGCTCAGGACACATGCTGAGTTTTACATCCACTCTTGAGGCTGATGATGTCACTACAACCCTGAGTGCTACTTACAGTGCATTTATTCACTCTTTTATAAGGAATATTCCATAGCAAAAGTAGACACACGGGTTGAGAGGAAACTTAGAAGCCTATCACGACATAATTAATTTAAAAAAAATTTTTGAGCTATGTTGTCCTTTTGCTTCCAAGTTACTGAAAACTCAAACAATAATATTTTTCTAAAAGTCAAAGGACTCACTATGCAGGCAGAAATTCCTCCCATGTTTGAACAGTCTACCAGGGCCTCCACCAACTTTTGACAAAAGCCCTTTCAAGTTGCTGACTTCCTAATACCAAAATCCACTTGTTTAATGAAAATGTTTATTTTAAAATAGTTGGGGGCTGCCATGAGACACCTCATGAAATGAGCTTCTGATTATATTGAAAAATAGGAAAAGAAAAGTAAAATGGCGCTTTACAGAGAAAGCCGTGTGTATTTAAGAAGCCCCGTGACTCAGTCGGCTGTTGTGGCAAAGGTGCTACTTCTTGCTTCAGAGGAGAGCTAAACTGCCCTGCAAGCTTCGATCTCAGCACAAGGCTTTTTGGAAACCCTGGCATTTTGATTAAGGTCTTATCTGCTTGTCGTGTTTTTCCTTTCTGTGCAACAGTGCACTTTGTTGAGCCTTTCTCTAGATATCAGCACTGAATTTTGGGATAGGGGTTGTGCAGTCTCACACATTGCCCTGGGTCTTGGGGGTGCTGGTGCACAACGTTGCCAGCTGCCCCGGTACAGAAGGGAAGCCGGGTATGGCAGCACAGTTTGCCTGCACTTGAAGCTGGGG
Source organism: Fulmarus glacialis (assembly GCF_000690835.1). NCBI lineage: Eukaryota > Metazoa > Chordata > Aves > Procellariiformes > Procellariidae > Fulmarus > Fulmarus glacialis. The sequence continues at coordinate 5,007 of NW_009196880.1, read as the reverse complement.
TAATCCAACGTGTCTCCTTTTCTCTTTCACTCTAGCAATAAGTCTCTGCTGGTGATCTGCATGGCTTGGCCAAGCTGTGGGCAATGGACAAGGCAGGCAGGCAGGACCTCAGGGCTGTCGCCGGGCTGGTGTTGCAACACCATTTCCCCATGAGAGGTAAGCAAAAGTCCTCTTTGCTTACTCAGTGGTACGGGCTTCTTTTTTCTACACTGCTGTTGTTATTTTTAAAAATTTACATATATATTGAGGAAACAGTTGTTACTGCTCAAAAGCCTGTTCTTCGATAAAATGGTTATAGAAGCAGCTAAGCCATCTGGGTCAGAAAAAGAAACGAGATGTTCTGAAATCTGGAGGTCTTGCCAGCACGAACCTGGCACTGGGCACTTTCTCTGCAAAAAAACCATATGGAAATGGGGAGTCCTGTGGTCCAGGACAGAGACAGGACAGGCCAGCAGGGGTGGGGAACCGGAATAATTTCCTTGTGCTGCCTCGGAGCAGTGACCGAATCATTGACACTGGCTGTGCTTACCAGCCCTCTCCGTGGGCGGTGTGTCCAACCTGCCTTTGCAGCAGGGCAGGGGCTCGGGCAGCAGGCTCCTGCACCCCGCATGGGTACGTGGGGCTCAGCGTGATGGCGGTGCCTGAGACGGCTCGGAGATGTCCGCACAAGCGTTTGTTGCTGCGGTGCAGACGTAGCCCAGCTTGTCTGTGTCTTGGTTGCTCTCTGTGTAATGGGGATAATGGTATTTCCCACGGACGCTGTGGGAACGCAGCCATCAACACCAGGGAGAAGGGAGATTACGCGGTTTTAGCCCTGTCAGTGATACTCTTTTCAGTGACTGCAAGGCTTATTGATTCAAGTAATGCAGGATTTAGAGCCTTAAGCCTTCACCGCCTTGCTAAGAAAAAGGCAATTTTACCTCAGAGTAACTCGCAGACCTCTCCGGTGAAATAACAGCATTGCTTTCAGCCTGTCTCCCTGGCCGGGCGTGGGCATGGGTAGAGCTGCCTCCTTTCCTCCCAGTAGCACAGAAGTGCCTTGTCTGCGTTCCATCTGGGCTGCCAGACCACTCACGTGTGTGAGTCATCTTAAGGTAATACCATTCTTTAGTAACACTGAAGTCAGGGCCTCAATAACGCGGTTTTGGGGAGAGAGCCTTGTTCAGGTTTAGACCAGTGCTCAGCAGTAAAAGCAAGTTACTCATGTTTTCCTGCCCTCCCCTCGCCCTTGCTCCCCCTCTCTCTCCACATGCACATGCAAATGTGGCAGATAGCTCCAGGTCTTATCATGCTGGACAGCTTCCCACCCTTCCTAATTACACTTGCGATGAAAAATTATGTCAGCCAGCAAGGAATGTATCAGAGGTGATACAAATAAATGTATTCATCTACCAAATTTGTCCCCGATAGAAGCCCACAGGAGAATCCAAGGGCTGAAAAAACACAAGGTCTTAGCTATCTGCTCTTAGAGGTTGTCCCTCCAAAGAGCTCTTGTCTATGCTGTGGTTAATCTGCAAGGAGATGAGGGACTTAATTTTCTAGGACTGGTATTCCTGCACTTTTCAGAAGCATTATGTCACTAAAAGAAAATAAATGGATGAGACTGAAAGTGCAGCTCTGGATAATAACCCGGTCCAAGCCAAGCAGGAATCCAAAGAGACTTCTCTGCTGAACTACAGCCTGCACAGGAGCTTTTTAGTAGCTGCTTAGCATGCTAGCAGGCTCTGTTTTCTATTTATTCTTGCCTAGAAACCTGCAAACGTCAAAGCTTATGTTGCTGTGTATATTTCTAGATACAAACAACAGTTCTTCCAGCAGGCTAGCACAACCACAAGGTAAAATAAATTCCCATCTCAGCTGGCTGAGAAGGTAAAGTATGGGTCCGTATAATACATCACGTCTCCATAGTTCTACTTTCTTTTCTATACACTGCTTTTCACATTTTATATTTAAGCATAGTGGAAGAAATCCTGCCATCACTGAAATCAATGACACAAGTCACAGATTCCTGCAGATCAACATTCTCACTCTAGATTAAAACTTGTGTTCAGTTCATTGGCTTTAGTAGCACAAAAGCCCTGAAGCCAAAGCAAGAGTAAATCAGACGCATTATTTCTTGTTTCTCGCAGAGAGCATTACCTTTTGGAGTCCTGTCTTTTGGAGACACAACACAGGTTCAAAGCCGTCTTTGCCAGTGCCCTGAAACCAAATGATGTGACAGGTACCTTGTACAGGTGTAAATATTCTTCTATGGAACAAAAATGTATAAAATAGGGTGGAATAGTTGGTGATCTGCCCTACTGGGTAAAATCCAGAAGTGATGAAAATAAGCAGGGTTTCATTCTGTTTAAGAAAATCAATAAACTTAATAATTATATTTTTGTTCTGTTAACTTGCCTTGAAACAAAGAAAAAATAAATATCTGAGCATGTCAGAAACTGGTGTCAATACCAGACTACGTTTCAGATGTAATTGTCATTTAAACCTGAATTTCATTCTTCATTGCAACTTTTCTGTTTTAAATCCTTTTGATAAAAATAAAAAAGGGAGAAGAATCTCCTTCTGGTTCTGAACCACATGTAATGAATTCCCAGATGACTAAGTGTCCCTACAAGTGTGGTTTTGGTTTGTATTTGTTTAAGTCGGGTGACTAAGAAAGGAATGGGTCTAAGATACATGAAATCTAGCTGCATACATGCATGGTATAGTTGATAGCTCTCTATAGCAATAAGACCATAGCTTGCAGCAGGGTCTACAGCTTGCCGTCCCAGCAGAGGCAGAGCAGAGGCAGTGTTGCCCCCATCCATCTGGCCAGGTGTAGGCAGCGCTCAACGGGTAGTTTCGAGAACATCTGCAAGGAGGAGGTGCCAAACGGGCCCCTCCTGCCTGCACGGCTGGTTCTCGGGCAGCTTCCCAAAGAGCGCCCGCAGTAGGTTAACCCAGCCCACCTCGGCACGGCGTGCTCAGGGCAGCCGGTGCCAGGGGAGGGATGGGTGTTCATGGTCACCAGCTGGGCGAAAGGAGAGTCAGATCCAAGGGTGGCTTGGGGGACTTTCTTAGCAACAGTGTGTTTACTTACTCGCATGGTTTTATAAAGTTTCATTTTACCCTTATAGTTATTCCCAAAAGGAAAGAGAAATAATAATACAAAACCGAGACAACATTACAGCTGGGTAATTACTGAGGAAAGCACCGAGGGATGGCACGAAGAGAAATATTTTGAGTGAAGAATCACCCCAGTTGCAGCGTTATGCCTTTCATGTGTAGAACAAGCCAAGGTCTTTAACGTCTGTACTTTTAATTTTGGACCATTAAGCTAATTTCCATTGGAAGACTAATCAAATGAACATTTATTTTCCTCCTTTCTATTTGGCTGCAGCTTTTCTTGTTTTGTTTTGACTTGTTTGTTTGTTTGTTTGATGTTTTAGAAGGGTTGTGGCTGGGGAAGTGAGAACTTGGCTTGATTTAAAATGTAAATGCAATTCTATCAATCTTCTCCTCCACTAATAGGCTGCCTGGGCATTTTAAGGGCATATAGTGAAAAGGAAACTGTGACTGCTAAAGAAAAGCCACCCCCTGCTGTTCCTGTTCATATTTATTTCACAATCAGCCCATTGAAATGGTGTGATTCACACTCTGATGCTGTCGCTGTCTAGCTGGCAAAGTCACTGGTGAATTTAAAGAAGTTTCCCAAGCTGGAAACCAGGCAAACTGCATTTGGGGCAAAAAGCAATCTTATCAGCAATGAGAGCTAGTGAGTCACTGTAGTGATCTCTCTTGCTGAGAGCTGAAGCTACCCTTGCAAATGAGCAGCTCTCTTGAAATAAGAAGCTGTCTTCAAAAAACTGTGAGAAGCGTGTTGCTTTTGAAATGTAAAGTGTCCTTCTGATATACATATATATAGAGTATACAAGAGTAAAGTCATGCTGAAGTTTGCGGAGGCAATTTAAATGTTCTTTGTTAAAACATTGTTCCTCAAATAAATAGCCCAGAAAGGGTAAAAGCATGTGTGAGTGCACAAGAGGTAAAGAGGCTGCCCAATTCCCCAGTAATCTTGGGTAAATACTAAAGGAAAACCCTGTCTGTTTACCTTAAATTATCCAGAGTTAATATATTCATCGTCTAACTTACAACCAAGCAGTTTGTGTGAAATAATGACTTCCTGGCAACACAAAGACACACGGCTGAAACATTATCTTTACTATATTAATCACGATCTATTTTTGTGCAAGGTTTTACCATATACCCTTCCAATGACATAACTTAAAACAAAAGTTTAGGAGCTAGTATCAACATAGAAGATCAGAATAGCCTAAAGAAATAAATAAAGATCACTAGAGACTGGGTTAACACAAATAATTAAATCCAATAATATTATGTGTTTGGCTATGAGTTTTTGCATAGAATTTCTACTGTAATGCGAAAGCTCATTATATGGCAATGATAGAGGATGCAAAAAAATGTGCTAAGTTTATTACTACGTATTTTCTCATTAGTCATTGGGTAAATATTAGCCACTAGTCAGAATTGCCATGAAAATGGTGAATGTGATCTTAGGATGTGTCAGAGGAGTTATAGCCAGCAGGGACAAGGAGATATTGACACCGGTGTAAAAGCAGGGATCTGCTCATCTGGCATATTACATACGATTTTGGTCACCTATGGTTGACGAGGATGAATTCAGGCTGCATGGGGTGCAGAAAGAAGAGCAAGAATATTCAGTGAATGGGAGAGATGGGACAATGTGGGCATTTTTCCCTCCTACCTCCCTTTCCTTGTCACCCCAGTTACAGCTGGGTCCTTGTCCCTCTCTCCTGGCAAAGCCGGCTGTCAGCTCTGTGGCTCAGGGCACTCCAGCCCCATCGCAGCCTCCCTTATTCACAGCCCATATCCCCATAGCTGTTACTGGGAAGTTCTGTAATAGGGATGGAAAGGGAGGTGGTCCTGTAGACAACCTCTCTGCATGTAACCTCTCTGCATGGTCCTGTTCAATATCTTTATCAACGA
>NW_009196879.1:23300-35708 GCF_000690835.1 Fulmarus glacialis | reverse complement strand
TTCTATGATTCTATGATTCTATCTGCTCACATCCAGGCCTTCAATTAACCTTTTCTGGTCCTCATCACAAATGCAGTACTGTCTTCCAACTGCCCCCATGAAAGAAGGATTGTTTCTAAGGATCTTCGTCCCTGTTATCCAGACCTCCATCACCTCCTAGCCCTCTACGGCCCCATGTTTGACTTCAGTGACAGTGACAAAGAACAAATACTGCTGTGCCAGCAGCATCAGTATGGATGCAGCCTTCAGCAGTGTTGCAGGAGTGGCCGTGGTAAGGAAGGGCAAAGCTGTGGGTGGCACCGCTGGGGTATCCTGGATGGGGAGGAGGGGCAGCATGAAAAAGCAGCTGTCTTGGTTGGTAGAACAGAGCTTAACAGTGGACCTAGGCAAATGGAGACCATGCCAACCACAGCTAAATGTCAGCTGGTATCTGCACCTTCATGTCCTGTTGCTAGCCCCGGCATAGCTGAGTATCCTGTGGCTTGGGGAACTCAATAGTGGGGTTTATAAACCACGTGCTTGCATCTGTGTCTGGTCCCCCCGCTCATAGTCCCTCTTCTGATTCTTTCAGATGTTTGTATTACTGAGTCAAAGTCGGGTAGCACAGAGGGCGTACCTCCATCCAGCCCTGAGATTTCACTACAGGTTTCAGCTGCAGTGCACCCTTTCTGAGGCTGCATGGCAAACCAGAAGCCAGGCAAGAGGCAGGCAGGAGGGGTGAAAAAGAGAGACAAGGAGCCTCTTGTTATTCCAAATTTGGAAGGACATGAGAGTTCAAAGCAGGACCTGAATTGTCCCTCTGTTTGCTTATCCACTGGCCTGCTGGAGGGACTGGGCGAGAATCTGAAAATATCTGTTTACCCAGAGGGATCAGCAGAGAAACTGAAATTATTTACCTAGCTGACTAGGTGATGAAGGTTTGCAGAGATCAGTACTGAGCCTGAAATTGTCTGTCAGCCCATCTGTGCATCACCAGGACAAGGACCCAGAGGGATCAGCACAGAATTCAAATCTACGTGCCCATTCACTCTTCAGCCTATTTACTTTCCCAGGTCTGAGACACGAAGCAGGACAGCAGAAACATGAAGTACATCTCTCAGACTGGGGTCAGCTTGCTCTTGAGTGATATAAAATGCTACAAATTGTCAGAGCATCACTGCAGTTGTTGGAGACTTCACGATTTACAAGGGAATTGCTAAAACATACTGTTTCAACAATGTCCAGGACCACTATGTATTAAAAAAAGGTACCACATGGGCCCATTCCATCAGCTGTCTAAAGTGTCCATTTATACCCAGCCACTCCCTCCACCTGATCCTATTATTATTTCCTCATGTGTCTCCCTGTCTGCATTGCACAGAGGGAGCGGGGAGGAAGGGGGATTGGGTCTAGTGGTGAGCTTTTTAGTGTAAATAAGAGATAGTCTGTTCCCGTGGGATATTAATGGTTAGATCCCCAGAGCCCTGTTTCCTGGGCTCCTCGACTACAAACACAGAACCTCACTTTCTTGCTGGAAGAGAAGACAAGAGTCCGCAGCCACAGCCCTGCGAGGGGTGCAACAAACCGCTGTTCATTGCCTGTAGTTTTCTTGGCGCCTCCTTGTGAGAGAAGGGTTTAAAGGTGCTCAGTGTCACAAAATGTCTTATTGACCAGGTGCCTTACAATAGTAATTTGGCTGACAGGTGAAAAGGATGGATCAGGAGGATTTGTGAGTTGCTCACGCAGGATGTACTGACGGCGCTTCCGTCATTTTGTTGCCTGAGTTTCACCGCATTTCCAAAGTGGCAGGACATCTCTCTTTGAGGAGAGCTAAGGCTTACTACAGTCACCCTCTATCAATCGTGTCCAGAAAATAGAGCTGTATTTTTCTTGTGAAGTACTTATCCGTGCCTATTTTCAACAATCTCAAGGAAAACTATTTTTTTAAGCAGCAGATTGCTTGACAGTAAGCAGGGAATTTGCTCTCCCGACAAGGTCCCAGGGGCACTGAAGTGTGTAAGGAGCTGGCGATGCTCTTTCATGCCAGCCAAAAATGTTTCGTCTAGTCAGTGCCGAAAACAAAAGCCATCATAATGTGTTGCTCTCCATGACAACTCTCGGCTCTCCGTGATGATGGGCTGCTCTTCTGGAGCCCGTCCCTAAAAACATGGAATTATGTACATGCAGGGATATTGCTGAGATCAGGGCCAGAAAGGAGTGCAGGGCTTTAAGACACTTTTCTTTCTTATTGAAGAAAACTCTGATTGTGAGAAATGGTCGAGCCCTGGGCAGCATCGAGCAGCTGTTTCAAGGTAAATTCAAATGCAATTTAAGGAGAATAGAAATGACTTCAGAATGGTTCAGCTTTTGTAAGATTCACAGTGAATCAAATCTTTGACAGCAGACAGCTGCAACATCTATTGATCAATGTTCTGAGCAAAAAAATAGAAAGTCTTGGCTGTATCGATTGGCCATTTATCGTATGAAATGTGTTTTAAAGAAAGCAGAGGAGACAAGCGTAGCCCTAGCACTTGTGTATGGGAAATGGACACCTGTTTCTCTGATGAACCCCAGTACCTGCAGGCAGAACGACTGGCAGCACGGCCAGCTGTGCCAACAGCTGGGCAGAGCACTTCCATCCACATTTCTGGAGTTCAACATTTTGATTCTTCTCCCCTCTCCCCCCCACCCCTGATCACTTTCTGTAGCAGTTGCTGGTTTTTCCCATTATGTTACAACTCTTGCTTCCAAAGAGTCATGATTTGGTTTCCTCGTGGGCTCCCCCTGGTCCCGGCTCCCCCCGATGCAGGCTGCCCAGCCCGTGTGTGCTGTGCTCCTCCGAGAGATTCCCTGCTGCTCCTTTTGCAGAGGGGAAAAGAAGGTGCAGCAGAGAACCTGCAACCACGGGAGAGAGAACAGAAGCACAGGGCATGTTTCCAAGTAGGAACACGTCAGTTATTAACCAAAACATTGCAATTTTCAGATCAAATGTTATCAGTATTCAAATTTGCACCCTTCTTTTATTCCCCCCTCCCTTCTTCCAGACCCCCATATATTACATACCAATAAAACATTTAGTAATGAGAGTAAGAAGCATGGAAAACCATGGGGCGAATATGGAAAAGCAACACTGTTACTTTGTTTAATATTAATATGCCACTGAGACCTGGAAACAAATTACTTCAGCCCCTGCCACAATAGGCATGGTACAGACAAAAAGTAAACGACTCATGCCATGAAGCAGCTCCTAGCAGCATGCAGAAGCCCTACCCTAGTGGAAAGGAATACATGCATATTCAAAGTCATTTACCAAAGTAACGAAGAAAAGAGAAGCAATACTTTCCTTTGACTTGGAATTCCCACTTCTGCTCAGCTGGGAATAGAGGCATAATTAATCAAAGTGCTTAAATAAGTTTCTCTTTGCCTTAATCAGAGCTGTGCAAATAAATCATTTTTCAGTTCAGTAGCTGAATCAAAATAATAATAATTGTAGAAATATTTTAAAGTTGTCTGAAATGAAACTTCAGGCTTCCTCAAATATTTTCAGTGAGCAGAAATATTTGATTTAACTGAAGTGAGATGGTGACTCTTCACTTTAATTGCTCTTTATTTATTTTAAACACACAGAGCTAAATTTGTCCTTAAAAGGTTGTTTTGAAGGGAAAAATCAAAACAGATCTCTTGAAAGAAGTGTTTAAATGAACAGTTTTGGCTCCTATTTCTTTCCCCATTTTCTGGCTTAATCTTTTCACCAAATTCACGCTTAATATCACCATCCCCCGACTGGCATCCCCTGGCAGTCCAAAACAACTGCCATCGATCTGTGGCTGACATCTCCCTGAAACACTTTTGCAAAGGTATTCCGGAACTGGCTACAACCAGAAGCTGTGCAGAGCATGGGGTAAGAAGGATGGGAAGAGAAACAGATTGACTTGGAGGGACTGCCTGAAACCGTGACGTGTTGTTCCTCCAGAGGTCTTTCCTTACAGAGCAATCACCTCTACTGTTTTAATATGATGCAGAAATCACATCACAAAAATGCTTTCTCAGACTTCCCCCGTTTGTCCTCAGCTTACATTCACTACATTTGGCAAAACAGGTACTACCAAGGCCAAGAAAAACTCAGAGGCAAGCCCCTCATTTGGCTGAAGCCAGCTTATGGCTATGGCCCTCGTAGAAAGTACAGTCGTGGGTGTACTGGGAGACACACTGGGTACTGCCCATGGGTTCGTATGAGTATCACGAGATGTAGTTATGGTTGTATGGCTGCCCAGCCACTCTTTGCCCCCAAAATGTTCATTTTCATTGTTTAACACGATTCATTTCTATCTGCTCTTCTCACCCATTCTCTCTCCCCCCTGAGGATGGAGTGAAAGGCTGAGGGACTCAGAGGTCTGGCAGGGTCCTTGCCTCGTCCAGCCTCGCTACTGAGGTGACTAACTGACAGAGCCACCCAGGGACCAGGCACCCATCGCAGCGGCTGCTCAGCACCCACAGCCCATTGGGCTTCTGCAAAAGCCAAAGAGGCGTGTTATATCTGAGGTATTTGATCACATTTGCAAATGCCAGGTCATGTTTTGCTGCCATATCTTGTGAAAGCTGTATCCTCACAAGGAGCAGGAGGCATCGTGGGATGCCCGGCTGGGTTGGGGGGCTGCTGGCTAGGGCTGGAGGCTGGGAAGCATCACTGTTGCTGTTTCTTTGATGGAAAAGGCTCCAACAATCCCCTAGCATTCACTTGCCTATGTAGCCAGCCCTATTTTTAGTAATTGTGAGGCCCAGATTCACACTATTTAAACTCTAGATGCCTAAGGAAGAGAAAGAGATTCTTCCAGACAGGCTGGGGGCTGGCTCAGACCCTCTGCCATTCCCAGGCTCATCAGTGGGAAAAACCGAGGGATGCTCTGTGTTTCTTTTCTCTGTACCCAGTGTCCAAGCCCCTGAAGCGATAATGGGGTGGATCCAGCAGCAGGTGTTAAATTTTGTGGTTCAAAGTGCCCAAGTTTGGAAACGAGCCCCCGTGCACATGCCGTTGGCAAGGCAGGACTAAACCACAGCCACCCGGGGGTTAGAGAAATCGCCATTACCAAAAGCTGGCAGCCCAAACACTGTACAGCAGCTCTGTATGCCAGAAAAAGCTCCCAATATGACTGCCAATTCACCATACCTGCAGGAATCACGCCTGCTTTATTTGGTGGCAATTTAAGTATAATACCTTTTATTAAAGCAATTGATGTATTCAGAGTGAAATGAGCTGCTTTTTGGGCACACACATCTCTCTTTGGGTCTGGGATAGATGTGCGAGCTGCAGCGCTAAACACAAACTGAAAACAACTGCTCAGGGTTTAATTTGATTAATTAACTTGGTGACACCTTGGGTGAGAAAAGGTAGTTGGTACCCAGTAAGTGGGGGAGGGATGTTTTTAGCATGAGGAAAGGTAAAAAAGTCATTCAGTCCTCTGGGAAAGAGAGAGGGGGAGAGAAAACGAGAGTGGCAGGTAATTTATTGCTGGTAGAACGAGAAGCTGTTAGCTGAAAGGAGGGGATAAGAATCATAAAGTGCCGTAAAACCAATATCTCTATAGAGCCCGTGATATTTAGTGTCCAGAGTTATGAATTTCAGTTCCCAGGCTTGTCTCTTGCTGCTCCTATTTCAAACATGAAGAAGGACCTGGGAGATCTAAAGCTTGTCCCTTTTATCCACCTCTGTGAATTGCTCCCATAAAAAATACTATCTCTCCTGACAAATCTTGCCTCCAGCACCTCCTCGGAGCCCAGCTACTCCCAGCCCAGCAGTGCAGAGCTCAGGGCTCGATCCTGCCCTGGCTCATGCTGCAACGCAGCACACGGTGAGCATAAAATGCTTCCAGTGCAGAAGGAGATGGACTGCCCTGCCTTATTCCTCCCCTTGCCCTGCTGCGGATGACTGGCCATAAAGCAGGGCTGTGAAGATGCACAGCCTGCTGCTGTCTCCTTGTAGGACTAAAGCTGGTCTCTCCTGCAAAATGCAGCAGGTCCTTTTCGCTCTGGAGGTCAGGGAGTTTATATCTGCTGGTCTGCAAGACTGATGCGCTTAAACCAGCAGAAACTGGTGGCCATATAAACCCAAGCCTTCAGGCATCCACCCACCCCTTTTGTCCCAGGGATTTTTCAAACCGAACTTCTAATGGGAGAATAGTTTTCCTCCCATCTGGAGCATCCCTGCAGCCAAGCTCTGGCCCTCTGGCTCATCTTGCAGGAGAGGAAAGCTGCAGCGCACATGGGAACCACCCCCTGAGTGCACACAACAGAAGAGGACTTCTCTTTGGATGGGGAAGGCTTTTCCCACCTACTTCCCACCATATGGCCTCGCGCAAGAGCCAAGAGCAGCACTTACCCGCTGGCGGCACAGCCTAAGGGATCTGCCGCAGCAGGGAAAACAGCATTCACATCCCTTCCCCGGCCTGCCCTTGGCCTGTCTCCAGCTTGCTCAGAGTGACTCACTTTCTGCGAGTTACTAGCAAAAACGGTACAAAGTCAAAGCAGAAAATATCCTATATGAAGCAATTATAACAGAGGGAGGGAGGTGTAGGTTGGTTTGGTTTTTTTCTTTTCCAGAGAGAACGAGAGAGAAAGGCTGCAAGCAAAAAATCTGATGCTGATGGCAGGTGAAACCACCAACCCTTATTAAACTGCTGACAAGTACAGAGGTCTGCCTCCTTCTGCGGGTCTGCAACTTAGCACCAAGCCCACGCTAACCTTGCAGTGCCTTATCTGGGTATCTCTGGCTCACTGCATGAAATCGCTTTCTCCCAAGACCTTTCCTCAGTGAGAAAGGTGGCTTCCAGGACGCTTTGGGGCTCGGAGTCAGGCTGTCCCTCGGCACTACCTTTCATCACTCTACCTTGGAGGGAGCTCTACTGAAAGACATTGGCTGACAAACAAGCCACAGAGACTTTCATGAAGTTACTACCCTCAGGAGCTGAAAACCCAGAAGTCAGCTCTCCGAAAATCAATTAGCTGAAAAACAGGAGTTTGAAAGACAGAACAAATGTTGGTATCTTTTCATTTTCCTTAGGGCTTTTGTGTCAAGCTGTTGCCTGCAGCCCAACTAGCTAGAAACATAACGCCGAAAAGAAGTAAAATCCATGGCTCTCACTCAAGTGTATAACTCCTTGAGCTCAGACTAACAGGTAGGGATATCACTGCGGTCACTGGAGCCTGACACAGGTAGGATCAGGGAGGTAACAAAGCACAAGCTGGTTTTTCACCAGTGGGGCAAAGGGGTTCCCCAAGTCAGAGATGATACATAAGGACAGTGGCGGAGCCTTTGTAGCACTTGACCATCTAGCTGAGGGGCTTGTTGCAAACAGCAGCAACAACCAGTTGTGAGCAAGTCTCCAGTCCTGCCTAAATGTAGCCTGGAAGTGAACGTGCATTATACCTCTCCTACCTAGGAGGCAGGAGGTGCTTATGGCCAGTTTGACAGGCTGCAAAGGTTGATCTGCAAGTGATTCAAACTGTCAGCTCAGGTGGTGTCCTGGTGCATGCTGGTGTCAGCCCATAAACACGGCCCAGGTTTTCTATGCTGCTTTTGGTCACAACTGGGTTTTCAAGCATGCTGGCCTGTGGGGTTTTCCTCACATTAGAAAAAAGCTGGCACATCACATGGAGATGTCACTGTACATTTCAAAAAAGTTCATCTTCTCCTGGAAGCTGCAATTTCCCCCTCAGACCTTGTCTCAGGGATTCACTAAAGGCAGCTGGGTGTGGGGCAGGGATCCTGATTGAAGATAAGGTGTGTCCAATGCATTTGGAGCACCTCCAGATTAGGTTTTTGGGACTGGGAACAAAATTTTATGTTCTTAAGATATTTGAGGTCTCATCATTAAATAACATCTCAGGATCCTACTCTTGCATAGCAAAACCATCGCACAGGATGTCTTTATGGGACTGGATGTTTGTGCCTGTTTGCTAAGCTGAGATACTCTGAGTCCCAGCCTACAGCAAGACTGTCTCCAGTTCAGGCATCTTCATCAGGCAGTCCTGGGCCTGTCCCCTGAGTGATGGTCTCTGTTCCCTGGAGGTGAAAGCCTTTCTTGTATGAAGGAGAGGAGAGAGGAGATAAGTTCCATGGCACAGGAGTGAAGGTCCCAAAGCGCCTGCGAAATGGGTGGAGGGACAGAAGCCCAGCCCTTGCGCGACCCATGTTGTGCTTGGAAACCGCTGGGACCTGCAGAGGGTGAAGGACATCAGATCAGATTTGGGGGACGGAAGGTTCATTGAGGATGAAGAAGGATGCTACAACAGTTAGCTAAGAAACAGAATCTCAGAAAAATGGGAATGTCAGGCTCAAGGAGACCCCAAGAAATGGTCTACTCCTTTCCCCTGCTCTGAGGGAAAATCCAATATATCTGGACCACCCCATGAGAACTTTGTCCTGCCAGCTCCATTGAAGTGCCCTGGGACCTCCTCTTTTGACGAATTCTCATGGTCTTGTATACTCTACGTCTGGCTTAAATACCGCCTGATACAACAGGACCACTTTCTTCCAGTCTACCCTCAGTAGTCATGGAGAAAAGTCACCATCTCCTATGCCCTGAAAGAGTCTTAGGACTCTAGAAACCTTGACTCACCTTCCAAGTCACTGATTTGGGGTTGAAGTGGTTTGGGGGTCTTCCTTCCAACTTCAGATGTGACAAGAACAACACTACACTCTTAAGAAAATGAAGATGTAAGTGAATGAAATTCTTAGTTCTCGCGAGTGTCCTCTGATATCTGTGGAGACACACTGGGCCTGATTCTCGTTCACATGAGGAGCTGTTTATGCTGCTGCAGTAAAATAATTGCTATCTAGGCTTTGTTGCAAATCCAAATTAGGCTCCTAATGTTGCTGCTGGGGAGATGATTAAATTTATCACAAACACTAGGTATATAATATTTTGTATTCCCCAAGCAACTCCTTCCACAGCAGAATGAAAGACTAGACATTGTGTCTGTGATCCAAATGGAAAGGTTTCTTTTCTTCATGTTAGGAAAACTAGCAAAAAAGAAACGTGGACCCCTTTCCAACTTTCCTGTATTGACAAATGATTTACAATTTCTTTTCCTGGGGAAAAGATGCCAAAACAAAACAAACAAAAACTAGTAAAAATAATTATCAAGGCTTCCCATGGGTCCAGAGTCTTACTTATTCATTACACTGATAAATAATAATGCTGAAGGAAGGCTACATGGAACATGAAGTCAGTAAAATGCCCAACAAGTCTTGGTCCTGTGTTCAGGCAGGGAGGAGACATGCCAAAGGTGCTCACACTAGAGGAATGGAAGAAGGTAAGGGTAAAGATTTTCAGCTTTCTTTCTGAGGCCAAAACTCAGTGGGAAGTCATCACTGACATGATGATGGACTCTCCAGGTGTTCACTCACCCAGGCTTGAGCAGTGGCCAAGCTACTGCACTTTTCTGTTTAGCAAGGTTGGTGACCACTGAGATGCACTGGAAAGATTGCAGTGGACATTTGCAAGAGGAGCCACCAGCAAGACATGGCTGTGCCATGTAGGATATCATCAGGTCTGAGGGGCTTTTTGGGCACTGAACACCTGCCTTCAGGCTCCACCCAAACCATGATTGCAAACTCACTGTCTACCAACGAGGCAAGCACTGTCTTGAGGATGGCTCCAGAAGCATCCTCAGTAAGAACACAGACAAATATATTTACAAGGAAATGGTTAACTCAGGAGAGCTAAGCTGGGATGGCCTAGGTAATTTCTAAAAGGCAAGGGTCTCCCTTCCCCTTTGTTGCCCTCTTACTTTAATGCACAACTTGTATTGAGCAAGGATAACAGCGTGGTGTGAGGCCACCATGGTTGGGGGCTGCTCAGCTCCGCATCCCCATCAGGCCAAACCCCGCAGTGTATCAGTGCTCTCTGAAGAATTGAGACTATATGCTTGATTTGCAAGGATATCTACTTGGCCAGCTGCTCAGTGACCTGCTAACAGGTCCGATGACAAGGTGCAGCATATTCTTCACTGAGTCCTCAGCCCCTCTGTACCCATGCAGAGCTCACAGCCAGCTTGGCTCCCTCCCTCCCTCCCTCCTTCTCTCGCATCTAAGCAAGTTAAAATTACTCATTAGCAGTCCACTTGCATTCCACTGCTTATCATTTATTCATTTTGATTTCTGAACCAGACATAACAAATACACCCACCATTAGCTCTGAATACCCCCTCCCAGGATATAGAGCACACTGTAATCAATAAATATGCAGAGCCTGTTGCTTCCACTGCCAGAGGCTGGTAAAACCCACATTCACTTCCCTTCAATTCACTCAGTTCTGCTTCAGTTCACCCCTCTCTTAAAACACCCAGGCTATTGGGAGGGAGGCGTGCTAGAAGGCTCTACTATGCAAAAGATGGGCTAAACATTTTTTCCTTTTCTTTTTTTTTCTTTTTTTCTTCATCTTGCTTCTGGGTTTGATCCTGCACATATCAAAGTCAAAGCAAAAAATGCCACAGGGGTTAAGACCAATGAAAATCACACTCCAGAAACCAGTCCATGCTCCAGTTTTGGAAAGCTAGGCTCTATTTTGAGGGCAGTAGCTCAAAGAGTATCTGGCTATCACTCTGAGAAACCACCTGTAGTGCAAGCCTAGAGTGAAAGTAATGTGCTCTTCAGTACACAGGGCTATTGCTGTAATGCAAAGAGCCACATGCTTAATGCACCTATTTGTTCATGAACCCAGACAGCTCACAAGCTTTGCAGCAGGATTACCCCTACTATTT
Source organism: Fulmarus glacialis (assembly GCF_000690835.1). Classification (NCBI taxonomy): domain Eukaryota; kingdom Metazoa; phylum Chordata; class Aves; order Procellariiformes; family Procellariidae; genus Fulmarus; species Fulmarus glacialis. The sequence continues at coordinate 24,968 of NW_009196879.1, read as the reverse complement.
TGCTATCAAACCTGGAAAACAGCAGTTATACATGAAATAACACAAACCGATAATCGCAGAATTCCAGCCGTCAGCATTTATAACATACATAGTGATCACTGGCTGCAACACGCTACCCATAGGTAGGAAATCCCTAGCTATGCTAGTAGAAAGCAATTAGAAAACAAAGCAGAACCCAGATAAACAGCAAATAAAACATACAAGCAGAAAAAGGAAAACCCGCCAGAATAATTGCTGCTTTTCAAAACTGACACTGCAATTGCAGAAGTGCTCTCCACTCTGTTACTGGATTTATGCTCTGGAAGAGCTGAGTGGTTTAGCTAGTTTCACCCCTGAGTTGAGGAAAAATCAGAATCAAGCCAAATTCTGAGAGCCAGAGAACTGATCTGGGCTGGAACAACCGTTCTCCTGCTCAGTTTGTCTAACTTGGTACTGGGTGTTTACACAGCTAAAGGCATTGAGCAAAGCACTGTTGTTTGCCATTGCAGAGTTAGGGTCTGAGAAATACTCCATCTGATTCACGTAGACTGCACTCAGCTTCAGTTTAAGCTTCAGTGGTTATTAGAGTCAGATGAGTCTTAGAAACTAATTTGTATCATCACTATAAGATGCACCTGGGCTTGGACATCCACTTCATCTTCTGTTATTCTTGCAGAAGCCAATTTTGGGATAAGGCAAAAGCATTTATATCCAGTCCAAAGGGCTTTTAGGCTTAAAGCTCAGGTCACTGGAGACTTCTATAGATCTGTGGGGTTTTGTTCACTTGTGCCATAGTTGTGGTTGCCTGTAAAAGCCAAGAAACAGAACAAGCTCTGAAAGAGGGAGCTTTCAGACATGTCAAAGCAGGTTTCATTTTCAGAAAAAATTCAGAAGTATCTTTACAAATGTCTGGCAGAGAACAAAGCGAGAAAAATGAGAACCCTGCTTCACATCATGAACAAACATGTGAATTACAGATTCCCTGATGTTTTTTATCTACCCATTCATCCTTCCATCCCCTCCCCGAGGAGTTCTGTACTGCGGTATGAGTCCTCAGATGTGTCAGGAACATCAGGTGACAGCCGAGCGCAGCATTAATATTCTCTCCTATCGCCAAGCGAATTGCAGGAGTTTGGAGGGGAGGGAGCAAAGTTTTTAGCCTTTCAGTATGCAGCTAGTGTGTGCTACCACGTGCAGAACAAAGCTCAGCCACAGAGATTCACACCATGATTAATTCATATGCAGACAATCCTGCTTCACATAGCTCCTTCGGCAGAGAGCATGTGAGGTGGGAGGCTCCCGTATAAGTCAGCCCATGTATAATTATTGATGGTATTGTTAAAACTTTTGTGGTGTTGTCTATCTGATGAAGACAGTCAGGTCATTCATGCAAGTGCTAACAGCTTTCATTACTGACACTGTCGTTTCGCATCGTTGAGAAGAAAATGAAGAGAAGGAAGCTCACACCCCCAAACCTCCTTTATCTCAGGTCTTGCCCAAAGCTGTTTGGCACTTCAAAGTCAGGAGGCACTTGCTATAATAAATTTGGGAGAGGTTGTCACAAATGCTGCAATAAAGACTGTCTTCTGAGTCTTACCATCTTTATGCTCCTGGGAGCCCCTAGGGCTACATCTTCACCGTCAATAAGCTGGGGCCATGCCCGAAGGGTAAGTGGCACCATGCAGTCCC
>NW_009196879.1:0-23269 GCF_000690835.1 Fulmarus glacialis | reverse complement strand
TAATGTCTTTTTCCCTCCCTCATGCTGCCACTTGGGAATACATCAAAGCCATGACAGGGCAAGTGCTAATGCCGATGACTAGTGTACAGTGCTTGAGCCTCTGTTCTAGCCTTATTCATTTAGACTTAATTGATACCTCCACCCCATCATGCTGGACTTGCCTCCCCAGCTAGAGAAGGGGAGCCAGGCCACATGTTCAGCCTCCTAAATTTCAAGCCCATTACCTTAAGTTCAAGCCTGTTAGTGACACAGGCAGTGTTAGCAAGGTGCTAGGCGTGCCCCATACCTGCAGCCTATCTGGGGAGAAGGGACATGGAAATCAAGCTGGCAGGAGGCGGAGGTATTCCTCCTGCTCCTCCTGTTCCTGCTTCTGTTCCTCCTCTTCCTCGTGTTCCTTATTTTCCTGTTCCTGTTCCCCCTCCATTCCTCCTCCAGCCCTGTTTCCCAAACACCTCCTCTCCCACTGCAACCTTTTATACACAGGCCTTCAGAATCATTTTATATAAAATTAATGTATTGGGCAAGTATAACTCTGTATTTGCCCCATCTGTACCCTCTCACAAACACCAAATGTCGGCACTGCCGGAGGCAGGGTACAGAGTTTGATGTTTTGTGTTGACCCCCTACAGCTGGTTGTTCTCGTGTTTCATGGAGGAGCACCTGGAGGTTGAATTTCCTCAGTCCGCTCCTTCCCTGCCTCCATACAGCCTCTCCGTCAGCCACACCAATATGGGAACCCGTGGAGGTGGGCATCCAGAGTTTTGGAGGCACAGAGCTCAGCGTACTTTTCCAACCCCAGGGTTGCTTCAATAGAAAGCCAAAACATTTTAAGAACTTTGGTCCAAATTGATAGTATTAAAAAGCTGGGAAAACTATCTCAGAAAGCCTATGCCTTTCATTATCGTAGGGATCCTAGAGCTCTGCCTTCCCACAGTCACAAAAAGTTCGTTTCCCAGACAGCCCTTGTTCTAATTATAGTACAGATACAGTTTTCGGCTGGGATCTTTTAGCTGTTTCCATGCCAGGTCCCAAGTGAGAGTGTGGCTGCACCTACATTTGTGCCTCTTCTCCCCCAGACAGGCATATGTACTGTGATAGGGGATAGGAAACTGGACTCCTGTCGACCTGTATTCGGTCTCACTATAGGCAGGTCAGTTCCCCTCCGCTGCCTCCACCCAGAGCATTGACGGCAGGGTCTGTTCCCTCTCTATCCGTAGTGCTTCTCGCACCAAGAAGCCTTCATCTCATTTGGGGACTGAATGATTAGTGGCTGCCTACAGAGTACCAAAACCTGGACCAGGTTATGAAATGAAAATGAAAATGTTAATTAGAATTTCCTAACAAGGAAAAAGACAGACTCAAAGGAACTGAACATAAAAAGAAAATAACAAAAGCTCTGTCAAAATGTACTACACTATTTTTAGCCTTTCTTTATTTTCCAGGGATGATAACATTGCATTAATATAGTGTCTTCCATACATTAACCAATTAAGCCTTCCACTACCAGCTGGGAGTATTATCGCCATTCTACAGATGTGAAAAGCAGTGTCTTGGCCAGAGGATACCTCCCCAACCAGGGACAAAGCCCAGGTTTTGGAAACTCCACAGTCTAAGGTTTCCCCACCCTGGTATCCTTCCTTTTCTTCCACCCCCAGTCAAAGAAATATTATAATGCAAGACAATAAACCCAAACAGCATTACTGCAATAACCTCCCAGAAGAGTTACCAGGGGGCAGAAGAGGCTGGGGACCTTCCTGAACATCCACTATCATAGAATCATAGAATCATTTAGGTTGGAAAAGACCCTTAAGGTCATCAAGTCCAACAGTAAACCTAACACTGCCAAGTCTACCACTAAACCATGTCCCTGAGCACCACATCTACACGTCTTTTAAATACCTCCAAGGATAGTAACTCAACCACTCCCCTGGGCAGCCTGTTCCAATGCTTGACAACCCTTTCAGTGAAGAAATTTTTCCTAATATCCAATCTAAACTCACCAGTCTCACAAGCATGCCTTGTTGTGTGCTGTCCATACAGCTCTCCAGCCCTCCTTTTAGGATGGGATGGTGTCCTGCTTCCTCCGGGGCTCTCTGTGGGTCAGTGCCTTTTCTCCTCCAGCTCCTACAATGTAAAGACTTCCTTGACCTGCTCTGTAGGTGGTGATGCATTGCAGAGGGAGGATGAGGCCAGGATGTGAGGAGGCACGGAGGTACCAAACTCCTGCTGACAGAAGGACCAGGAGATCCTGGTCCAGTGCCCGTCTCACTGAGAGCCAGGGAGCTTTCACCTGCACTTCTGCCATCTAACCCCCAAGCTTAGAAATCATGCTCCATCTATATTTCATGTTTTATTGCTTACACTGTAGGCCTCTTGATGCCACTTTCACATCTGCCCTGGGTGCCAGCCTGTCATGATTTAAATCTAGCCAGGAACTAAACACCACACAGCCGCTCAGTCACAACCCCCCTCCAGTAGGATGGGGGAGAGAATCGGTAGGGCACAAGTAGGAAGACTCGTGAGTTGAGATAAAAACAGTTTAATAATTGAAATAAAACAAAGTAGAACAGTAATAATAATAATGATAACCACAACAATAATAGAATATACAAAGCAGGCAATGCACAATGTAACTGCTCACCACCCGCCAACCGACACCCAGCCCGTCCTGAGCTGCAAAAGCCCCCCCTTCCCGGACCACCCCTCCTAGTTTATATACTGAGCATGACGTCACATGGCATGGAATACCCCATTGGACAGCTAGGTCAACCACCCTGGCTATGCTCCCCCCCGCAGCTTCCCGTGCACCTGGCAGAGCACGGGAGGCTGAAAAGTCCCCAGTGCAAGCACCACTCAGCAACAGCCAAAGCATCAATGGGCCATCAATGCTCCTCGCATACCAAACGCAAAACGCAGCATCCCCCAGCTACTAGAAAGAAAGTTAACTCTATCCCAGCTGAAACCAGGACACAGCCCAATGTTATACTACCTAATGTGATATTATCTAAGGCTCAAAAGCATGCTCCTCTATGCCACAGTGGCCCATCCGTGCTTCTATAGGATGGCTCAATATAGACAACCTCCTAAATGAATTAAGCAGAAAGAAAACAGTGTAATCAATCAGTATTAATGAGCACAGCCTGATTGTTTACAACCTCTTTCTATGTTTCAGTCACATGCCTTTGATCTCCTATGCAGATGAGTGCTGGCACTATGTCAAAATGCAAACTATATCCTGCTCACTGGGGCTCAGTGCTATGTCCCTCTGCTGACAGTGGATCACGCAAAACGAGTGCATGACTTCAACTTGCTGATTTATTGCGCAGCACCGGCCAGTGGTGGCTGGCTGGGAGTAAATGCATTTCCAAGGTGAAGATCTGATCTCAAGATCGAAATGTTGATAAAACAAAAGCCAATCCAGCAGGGCTATTTTTTTGCACAGGGGGACAGATGACTGTACAACTATGAAATGAAGATTAGGTTTCTCAAAAAGGTGGGAACCCATATGTTGTTATTGCAGTACTTAATACATGGCTGGATTCCCCCAAGCACATAGGAAACCTCTGGCAAGTGAAGTCTTGTGGGGATTCACCTGCTGTATCTGCAATGTGGTCAGTAAAACTAGCTGGCAAGTGAGGTGGTGAGGAAAAGCTAATGCAAAATAGTCAACTCCGTCAAAAAACTGGAGGGCTGAACACATCACATTTGGTAGTAGCTTTCCAATGGGTAAAAATGAATATTTTAAAGGGAGAGTAGGATACTCACAGGAATGATTTCAGAATTATTTTGAACAATGCTAGAGTTTTTCTTTGTGTCAGGGATTGTCTGTGTTTGTCTAAAGCTGCTTCTCTTTTCTGGCCCCAGCCATTATGGTAATAATGAGAATAACAGCAGCAGCTGTGCTGTCTATGCTAATGACCATGTACTCAAGCGAGAGCAGGTTACATATTGCTGGGAAAGATGAAGAGAAAAAGCCAGCAAGGTTAAGATATGACAGGAACATTTAATGATAACTGTATACACAGTAGAGAATTGGCAGGCCAAAACTTTGGTGAAGCAGCATAATCCTGCTGGAGGGATACATTAGAAAGACAACAAATGAGGTACATAGTGAAGAACTGTTGGAAAAAGAGAATGTCATAAGGAGAATTTGTTTTATTTTTTCCTTTTTTTTTTTTCTTTAATTCTTAAGAAGATGGTGGAAAACTATGAATAAATTCTCAAAGGAAAGATGGAGAATTTTTTTTATTGGTACCACAAGAAACAGGCTGTGAACATGAGATTCTTTAGGGCAAAGATGACTGGCAGAGTGTGAGATACGTGAGCAGGCTATACTGACAAAACTGATGTACTCAGGATGCTCTGTAAGAAATAAGAACCAGAAATAAAAGAGAAGCTGTAGGATCACAAGAAAATTAAATGAAAATAAAAGCCAAACTGTAAGATGGGACGTTTCAATTGTCACTGTTCATGAGATATATAGGAATCCCCCACATAAAAGAAAGGTTTTGATAAAAGGCAGGATGCTGCCTGACCCCGGGCTTTTCTTTGCCTTTTGAAAAAAAAACCTGTTCCATGGGGCACATGGGATGATAAGAAAGATAGGCAAATCTGAACAATTTTAGCAGGTGCAAAGATGTCCATAAAGGCAAGACTGCAGCATCCTGGGATTTTGTGCTGGGGAGTCAAAACATTGTGTAAACTGGAATTTGGCTTTATTGTAAGACCACAGGTCTTTCAAAATATAAGACTGATGGACAGGGAGGACATCTGATATTGAGGAAGGTAGTAGCACTTTCAGGTCATTGCTGTCTTGGTGTAAGTTAGCCGTGTCTTAGCTGTTGTGTTTCCTCTGAGACTCTGCATGCTGAAGAGAAGGGAGTTAGAAGTCGGCAGAAGACATCAGAGCAGCAGGAGGAAGCAAAGCAATTTCTTTATTAATTTTTGGTCCTTTTTTCTAACACTAAAACTTTATCTCTTCTTGGCTCAGGTTCTCAAAACCAAGTGTCATTCAGTGTGCAGTGTTACAGAGAAAACATGCTTCTCATGCTGGGTACCTCCCTGTTTTGGAAGGCTTCTTCCTTCATAACATATCAAAGATCAAGCCAAGAATTTGTAGAACTAAAACATATGGGGTGACAGCTCAGGCTGAAGAGGTCACGTCTCAACATTGGAAGGATGAGATAGCTTATATTCTCTGAAGATTGGTGCACAAGAGTGGTGTAGTGGGTCCTCACCAGTGAATAGCACAGGAGCAAGACAGCTGATAAAATCCCTACTGAAAGTGGAAAAGCAGAGAGAAGCAAGGGGGCAAAGCAGAGATGTGCAGTCTGATTCTTAATATCTTCTCCCACAATAGACTGAGTTCGTTCATCATCTTGGGTGGAAAAAAAAAAAAGCCAAACACATGAGCAATAACTTATACACCTCTCTCCCCATCTAGAGCAGAGTGGGCAAATTTGAGCTCACTGCCCTGCTCCCAGACCCTGGTACAAACCCCACCACCCATACTTGGGGCTGAAGCAGACTGAAGTGCACTAATCCAGGTCATGGAGAAAGCAATGCAGATGTATCCATGTACCTCTCCCGTATTTTCAGATAACCAAACTATTCAGAGTAACTCCAAATCTGCATTGTAAGTGTTACTAGCTAGCGCACCATTAGTGCCAGTAAGCATATATTGTAAGGATTACTTTCCCATGTTATAATTTCTTTCCAGTTGACACTGAATTTCCTTTGCCATTTGCAAACCACTTACTCAAGAGACCCTTCTGCCACTCTTCACTTAATCGCAATCACCATCCTAGGTAATTCTGTATCATCTGCAGTCTTGGCAATTCCCCTACTCATATTCTTCCTCATGTCCCTTATGAATAGGATGGGTAGCACAGGTCAATGAGAAGAAGGGGAGACATTTTCAGTAACCTCCTTGCACTGTGAAAACAGACCCTTACTCCCTACCTTGAGCTGGTTGTGAATCTGTAACACGCTTGACCCAGTTTTTCCTTGACGAGTTTTATGAGGCATCTTTGTAGAGGGACCTTGCCTACTACATTTTTTAAGAAACATAGACTGGGTAAGACTCCCTGTTATCCAGAGTCCTCCCAAGAACATAAATAGATTTGACGTGACGTTTTGTCGACTTTTCTCTGACATATCTCACTTGTTCTTGTGTTTACTACTTCCACTCTGCAAACATATTCTGCGCCTTCTATTCCTCTGGGATGAGGCTGGATCATGCAGTCAGAGTACAATAGAGTGAATAGTTCAGCACTTTCAGTACTTTTAGGACTTTTGGGTGGATTCCAGGTAGTTCTGGTGATATCATAAATAAATAATAAAAACAGAGTAATAAAATTATGTTTTCAATGTATTTAGAAATATCCAATACTGGCCATTGAATTTGGCCGGTTCTTTCTTTGGATATAAAAAATGGTTCTGGGTTTTCCTCTTGTCTCAGATGATGTCAGTGACCAGCTCAGCAGGGCTGATAGGGTCAGTTTATTCATGCAAGCAGCCTCTCAGGTCACCCCAGTCGCATCCCTCCAGAGTAGGTCACGTCACTCAGCCGAGATAACCCTTGCTCGTCTCCCCATGACTCAGGTCAGGCAGGGGAATCAATCAGATGCCGCAGCCACTGCGTGAGCAAGTTGCCTCCATCAGGGACCTCAGGGTTTTATTCCAGTTGGGCACATCTGTTTTCTTTTTCCATTAGTCATGTTGAGCACTCACCCCATTTCTTGAGCGCCAGTGGCCTGCTGATGCACAGGGTGGACTGGGCGTGTACCAGGGGTGTTGCACATAGGCTACTCTTCCTTGTAGATCTTTTGGCTAAAATATGAAAAAAAAAAAAAAGTAAAGGACCTCTTCATACTCAATGAAAATAGTTAATCTATAAAAATGTGCAGGGACTATTTCAGAGGACACTGCTTACCCCAGGGCACTGGCTCGCTTCAGTCACCAGCTTTGTTCTTGTGGGCTCCCTGCTTGGCCAAAGCCTTCAGTGGGCAGCTGCCACTCAGGTTGGACACTCGGGCACTCATGTCCACCTCACCCGCCACCTCTGTGCCTCACCTGCCAGCCATGGAAGTGCCTGCCACCACCTCAGCCAGCGGCTCGGCTCAGCTCGGCGTGCCAGGTGGATGCTGCGGCCAGCCAGCACTGGCAGTCGCAGCACCCTTTCCAGCTCTCCTGGTCGCTCCTGTCAGTCAGGTAGCTCTTGCTCCAGGCATCTACCTGGGGCCATCGCTGCTGGAGGCAATGCCAGCCACGTCCTGTGGCTAAGTACAAACTCCACTGTCTTTGTGGAAAGCATGCAAAAGGCATCCTTTGCAGACGTTTTTATTCCAGATGCTTTCTTTTGTCTGAGTAGCTTTTCAAAATACTGTTAATCCTTAATACTGAAATAACCGATCGCGTACATCTAAAAAAACTGAATGCGAAGGGAACAGTTCATATGTATAAGCTAATGCTTTTTCTTCCTCCTCCTCCAAGTCTCTCCAAAGGTTGGGAGGACCAGGAGTCAGAGCACAGCTGGAAAAGCCTTCCTAGGCTGGTACTGAGGAAGCCAAGCCAAAACCACCTTGGTGCCTGAAGGATAATTCACACCAGGTTTTGGGCTGCACAGAAGTTGCTGTCCCCATGCCTGCAGGGCCCAAAGAGGCATCCTGGTTTCTCCTCAGTGGACTACTACACAGAGACAGACATGGCTTAGCCAGATCTCTAACATGGTCCTTGGGGAGCAGAAGGCATCACCAGATCTTCCAGTCAGTACAACCCAGTTTTTTAAAATATTAATTCTTTTTATGCTGTCACTTCTAAGCAACACTTTTTTGCACGGCGATAATCACCTCTCAAAGAAGTGCTGAAGACTCTGCTGTCCCTTGACCCTCAGCCATGAGCTTGAGACCAAGAGAGCTGAAAGAATGAGTCCCACAAAGAGCAAATGTTAGAAAGAACTGATTTGGAAACAGCTTCACTGAAAATATTGATTGCTGAATATGGCATATGATGTAAAAAAAAAAAAGTAACACAAATATGTGTGGGGGGCAAGTTTTCATCTTGTCAAAAAATGACTTTTCTGCCTAGTAAGAAGTTTCAACAGATACATTTTGCCCAGCCCTGCTTCCCGCACTGAGACAACTCAGAAAATACTGCCTGACATGGATAAGACTCCCTCCCAATGCTCCTCATTGAGAGTGTTGCTTCTTAACCAGATTTATAACTGCAGCCCCATGAAGTTAACTCTTAATCTAATGATGCACTGGAGAAAGAAACCCTTCAGTGCTTAAAGAACACAGAGTGGGGATGAAAGAAAGAAAAAATAACAGTTCCAACCTTGATCTCACTCCTTTTTAGACCCTGAAGGGACATGTGGGTAAGGTATGATTTTTAAACAATTGTCTTTTCTGCTCTTGTGACTGCTTCCACTGCTCCATCAGGCTTCTTGATAACAACCCAAGTGGTAATGGAATTGTGCAGGAGGGAGTTTCTCTTGCTCTCCTGGAGGCAGTAAGGCAGAACAGACTCATCATCTGCCTCAAATCCTAATAGAGCAAGGCTGAAAAGGGGCCCAGAAGCATTCTTTGGCTAGCTGCTCCATTCACGAGAGAGTTGGGGAGTTCACGTCAAAATACCTAGATCACGTCCAGTCATCAAGTCTTCCCACTGCACTCGCAAGCCACGTCTCAGTATATGCAAGAAGCAGAAGCTCCCATTTTTGTTTCTAGGCAGATTTACTATTCCAGCCTAGCCCATCTTCTCCCCTTTTGTAAGAGATTTGGTGGCATACAAAGCTGAGATTGATGGTTTGCTTAAGCATGCAGCCAGCACCAGTCTTAATTACTGAAATGAGCTAGTAAGAAAAGTTTTAGAAGCCTCCTTATGTTCCACAGCATCTCCCAAACAGCCAAACCTCTCTCACCAAGAGAAAATGAGTTGGCCCTTCCTCTTCTCCCTGTACATAGTGTCATCAGATTGCAACTTCCCAGTTTGGCTCACCTTAGAGATAATAGCCAATTACAAAGGGAAGTGTGCCAGGGAACTTCAAACTCCAACCCTGATACATGACACAAATTAAAAGCAATCTCACATCACCAGCAGGAAACACTCGTTTTTTGAAGTGACCCTCAGCATACAGGCAGACAAAAAAAATGGCAAAAGGTAGATGGGCAGCTCAGCAGCAAAACTTCCTCTGCCTTCAATAGCTCCAGGTTTCTACCTACCACAGATGTGACTTCCCGGAGATAGAACCGGAAAGAATTGCACTGACAGTGCTGTAGGCTGCAGGGACTGGGGAAGCTGTGGTGGTTTCCTCCTTGCAGCTGTGCAAAGGGCTGAAGTCTGCCAACACCTCTGTCTGCCCAGGGCGCTTCTCCTGGCAGGATGCTGAGAAGAGCAAACGTCTGTTCCCCAAGGTCTGACTGACGGACTCTGCCATCCATCGCAGCTGAGATGCTGACACACGCTGTTGGGTGTAATGGTTGGTCCTTCACATTTTGAACGGACTGTGAAGAAGTACAATAAAAGGCATACTATTTTCTGGAAGAAATGAGCTCTTCCCATCTCACACAACAAAGCTGCTGTTTGCAACTCAGTCATGTTTGCTATGCCATCCTTTCTCCTTTCTGAGCCTCCTCAGAGGTTACTTCTGAAATTCTGGCAAGACAACAACCAGTCTCATCTTGGTTACATAGTTTTATTTCTCTCCTTCCCTTTTTAATTAAAAAAATCTGTGTAACCATTGTAGATAACTAGGCAAAATTTACCACCAGTTGTGTGGTATTGACAAGGGATGTTTGTTTTTTCTTCTCCATCTGGACTTTTTTCCCAGCTGAACATCATTTTAAGTATACACAGGTTTGAAATACTCTTCAGCACCTGTGAAGGTGATTTTGAAGACTCCTGCAACAGCGGGTCTCTTCCATCCCAAGAGGAGTCCTGCAATGCTTTTCCCCACCCAGTAATGGTCCTAGTGGACTAGAGCAACTGCCAAGCAAGTGAGCACCAGCTCCCTGAAGTGGGGAAATACCTGAGAAGACATTAAGAGGCCACTAACATAAACACACGTAGCACAGATGTCCCTTCCCTGTACTTGCTCAAGCCAGTCTTGGAGGGGAAGGACAGCAGCTGAACAGTTGGGACTCGGCCACTGCACACCGCGGTGATTTACTGCTGCGGACAGTATGCGCCACATCGCCGTCCCATCACGGGCCATGGGGATGGAGAGGCAGAGCTGGCGGTGTGTGGGGTAATGCTGCTGCAGCTCCAGTTTTAAATACAGGCTCTTAAGCTGTTACCGGCGCACAACGGGTTTACAAGCCACAGTGCCGCATTAGGAAAAAACACCTCTAATCTTATGTAACAAGTCCTGAGAGGCGTGTTGCCGAGTAAGCACAGTTTAAAATCAATCAGGCAATAGCATAAAACATTTAGCACTTGGCTGCGCGTTTCCGCTTGCCCCTGCTCGGCAGCCATCCTGGGACAGACATGGGACCTGCGGGAAGGGCAAGGAAGAGCAAGCCACTGCTTTGACACAGCCTCCCATCCTCAGCCAGGACTGTCCAGACTCCAGGGTCCAGCTGGACTCTCAACCTCAGCATTCAGCTCGACTTCGTCCAGCAGTGAGGACAAATCCATACCCATGCTGAACTGCTGTGACTGCAGTTGCAATGCTGTAACTGCTGCTTCTCTGTGTCCCTGTATGCTTGCTGGGCCCGAATATAGGGTTCCCTGGGAGCTGCAGCTCTGAGTGTCTCAGTGGAAACCATCTCTCAGCCTGGAGGAGACTGATGCCAGCATCCTACAGCCTGTTCAGGGGCCAAAGTAATTCCTGGAGTAGTACCTTCCCTCCTGCTGTCTGTTGGCAGGACGCAGCAGCATCTCAGCTGGACCTGGGGCTCCTGCAAAGCCCACCTGCACACATCAGGTCTATGTTAGCACTGAGGTGATTTTTACACTTCCTTCCTGAGGAAATATAAAGCTCTGAAGAAATCTACCCTAAAAGAGGGCAGATTCAGACTAATATAAGGAAGAAATTTTTTACCATGAGGGTGGTGAAACACTGGAACAGGTTGCCCAGAGAGGTGGTAGATGTCCCATCCCTGGAAACATTGAAGGGGCATTGGTTGGACGGGGCTCTGAGCAACCTGATCTAGTTGAAGATGTCCCTGCTCATTGCAGGGAGGTTGGACTAGATGACCTTTATAGGTCCCTTCCAACCCAAACTATTCTATCATTCTATGATTCTTTGAAATTCTGACTTCAGCCAAGGGCTGGAAAGATTGAAATATACAGCTGTAAATAATCTTACCTCCCTTGGTGAGGCCCAGTGAAGTTTGGTGAAGTTTGCATTAACTTCTGCTCTTTAACCAGTGTGATTCACACTTACCTCCCAGGCAGGGGTCCCCATTATTGCAAGTTCCAGCAACACCAGTGGCAAGCTGCAGGCCGAGGTGGCAGCTCAGGTTTGCTATTGCTTCCTTTCAGCTCCACGGCTGAGGTCTGGGGGGAATCACAGAGGGGTCATGGAAAAGGCAAAGCGCCTGGCAAACGGGCAGGGTCAGTGGGATTGGATATTGCCTCTTACTTACACACTTATTCACTGTTGCACTCAGTGCCTAGTGCACATTTTCCTCACAGAGCTGGTGGAAGTACAGCTTTTATAACCTAACTGAGGCCATGGCTCTTCCTGGACATCCCTGCTCTGAGCTGCTACCCAGGAGGTGGAATGTTTGCCCCCATGTAAAAGCATTGGGCAACACCTTGAAGAAGAAGCGTCAACTGCACAGAGCATCTGCTCTCCTTCTGCATTTCCTGCACAAGTTTCTTACCACATGTTCAAGGTAGACTTGCCCTGGTGGAGATAGCTGCTAAATTACAGCCCAATGGAGAAGGATCATGTGGGACAGTGGGACATCTACAAAACTTGTATCTTTCATGGCCCTGGCATTTTAAATACATCTTCTTGAAGCAAACATTGATATAAATTCCTGCTCACCTTGGGGACTCAGAAGATATAAGAGCTATCTCATTCAGGGAGTGTGTACCAGCCCTTGTACTTCATGCTGTGACGTTCAAGAACGCAATGCTGTGTCCTAATGTTAACTTCTGCAGATGAACTTGTGAGGCTCCAAAAGCCCTCGAAATAGCTATGGTTGACCAATGCATTAGAGCAAAAACCCATAATGACAAAGACAGGGCTGAAATAAAGTTTCCACAAAGACTATAAAGCTAAGTGAAGCACACAAGTTTTCTACAAAAGGCTGCTTCATAGCATTCATGTTCATCACGTCTTTCAGCTGACATGTAGACAATAGCTACCTCTGTCATTTGTTGGCAGTGGCTCCATATCAGCCCACAGGCCAGGTGGTTATCTCCGCTCTTATGTTGAAGTGGCACCTGAAGATGGACTGAGTACATCTTGCACATAACGAATCTCCTTCACTGCAGAAGTGACAGAGACATATCCACTGGTGGGAAAGGTTATTTTACAGAAACATAACATGTTTTGTTGAACAACGGAGTGTGACTCTGTTTCAGCAGAGCTACAAGCCTACGCTCTTGAATCAGCCACAGTCACACTTTGTGAGCTGCTTTGGAGAGGCAAGGGATCTGGCAAGACCTCAGCGGAGTGGAAGGGGGCATATGGAACAATGAGAATATAGTCATACATCTGTTTTCTGTGTAAATGTAAAGCCAATTGTTCTTATGTTTTATGCTTTTCAAAAAGTAGTGTTAGGTAGGGTCATGGGCCACAGGATCCTTAGGGTATTGCCCTATGGCAATGAAAATCAGTCTAATCTCATCAGCCATGCCAACTCACCCCAGTTGAAGCTGTTTTACATGAAGTGCAGATGTCCTCTTCCTGCAAGTGTGTTGTAGCTGGAAATTACAATAGCTTGAAGTGATAGCACTATCACACCCCAGGAAGCTTCAAATGACCAGCTCTGAGGTTAGAACTGCGGTTGTACATACCAGTTCGGATTCAGTAACTCTGCTTTGACAACTGTCTTGAGCAGACTGTGCTGGTTTCTGCATTTTGTATGCTCAGCATAGTCTGCTGTAAGTTTTCCTCTTGCTGATCAGTAGAAAATTTCCCTATGGGACCCTGCTCTGCATTTCCCTGGAGTAAAGGAGATTTTGGGACTAAAAAAAAGAAAAAAGTCAGTGTTTGTATATTATGATGATTGATTATTTATGAAGCAATGACTGCTATAAATTACAAAGCTTAAACTTTCTCTGCCTCCCTTCTGGTAAGTGTTACACAGAAATGTAAGAAAGAGGAATGTTACTGTCCCAGTGATTCCAGTAATTTATAGAACAGGTAGATTACAAGAGGTGGATAAAGCTGGCAGACTAACTGCTTGCAGGCAAGAGGCATTTAATGGAGACAAGTTATTTTGTAAGAAAGAATCTGCACTAATCAAGCAAAAAAAATTTTACAAGACATCCATAAAAACTGATATAACATATTGGTATTTTGTCAGTAGAAGAAGAAAGAAAAAGAAAAAGATTGTCAGTGACCTAGCACCACAAAGTCAGACATTTGGAGTTCAAAAGTATTGGGTTATCCATCCAAAGTTTCTTTAATTAGTTAGCCCCATGAATGTGGGAAGAAGCTCTTATTTTGAAGTGGATGCATGTAAGGCAAATCCAGGGCAAATTTTTCCTAGTATCTTAAGGTGCAATAAGATTAAGAGACTTTTGTTGTTTTATTTAGGCCAAAATTCCTGCGAATGAATTTCAAAGCTGTCTAAGAGATTTGGGCACCAGCACCACACAGACCAACAGGAAACCTTGTACAAACATCCAAGGCATTCTTTTTGTTTTTTAAATAAAAAAAAAACCTACCTGGAACACATCTTTAAACTGAATAAAGATTTTTTCATTTGCATCAGTATCTCATTGTACACAATATTCAGAACAGAAGAGCCCTGAAATATGGAATGGTTCTTAATCAGAAGTTGTGATATTTCTTCCAAAAATATGCCCCAAACCTTGAACACTGCAGTTTTCCATTAATGAAGATGTGAAAAGTTGGAACACCTAAGCATTGTGGAGAGAGGCTCAATTTTCCTTTTAAAAGCAAAAGTTCTCAAGGAAAACAAACACCTGCTGAAAAGAAAAAAAAAAACAAACCCACAAAAAACCAAAACCCTCAAACAATTTCTGCTGAAAAGCAATTTTAATGGAAATTTTACCATTTTTAATTAAGGGCCAGATGATGCCTGTAAAACTCAGCCTTGACTAAAGAAGGATATATAACCCTCTACTTTAGAAATGCAAAAAAGCTCAAAAAAGTCATCTGGAAGAGGTGGCTGTTGAACATGCACGCACATTTTTTTGCACCCGTACAATAAGATGATGCATGTCTAGTACCTCTGGCAGTTTGGGATGCCACAGAAACTTAAGAACAGCCATCCTGCGTCAGACCAAAGGTCTGTCTTTCTCCAAATATGGCCAAAAGCGGGTGCTACAAGAACATGGCAAACATGGTGATACTTCTCCTAAACCCTATCCTAGTCCCCAGCACTTTGCAGCACCAGGCTTTTCCAAACCAAACATAATCTTTATCTATTCAATATCCTTCGACTGAACCTCTTCCATAAACCTATCTCATCTCCTCCTGCACCCATATAAACTGTCTTACCCAGTGCCTTTCAGCAAGATGCTCCACAGATCTGCAACCTGTTGTACAGAGGACCCCTTCTCTCTGTTTGTTTGGAAACTTCTTATCTTCATTTGATGTCAGCTATGGTAGTTAGAAATCAGTCTAATTATATGCCAAACGCCACCTTCTTCTGCTCCCCTCTTGCCTGGGGGGCTTAATCAACCTACCTCCCCTTTTCTTCCATGTGCCCACATAAAGGCTTATTTTATTCCCTTCATATACAAGAAGGGTAGGCACAGTGTACATACTAGAAATGTGGGCCTTTTCCCAGTAAGCTCCTTCCTTCAGCTTCAGTGGATTTTCCAAACAGGCCTTAGATTGCCGAGGTGAGATTCTGGCTTTCCCCAAATCTCTTGTGCTCTGCAAGGTGCCACCCACTGAATAATGATGTGTCTGGCATCAGGACACCCACGATTCGAAAAAGCCATGCTATCACTGCAGTCATCCACTTGACCACTTCTCCTGTCCATGGGCCAGACTTGCCATTTGGAGTCACGATGTGAAAGGTGCTGTGGATGCAGGTGGAGTCACCCTGCTGTCGCGGAGGTATGAGCACACTGGGAGCCAGGCTGGAAGGTGGGCCACAGGCAGCTGTGGCTAGAGGGCTTGAAAGGGGAAGATAGGGTGATGAACTCCACATCAGCTCTTTTCCTGCACACGTAATATAGCATTTCTGTCAAAACAGATCTGTGAGTATTTCTGACGAGTTTGGTTATAAAAGGAATAGGATATAGCAGTGACTAAGTGTGCCCATTTGGAAGAAATCACTAGCATGTTATTAAATATTTAACCTTCCAAATTTAATTCGTTAAATCTGCTGGGAGGAGTTTCCAGATTGCTTGCAGTGTGCTTTGGGAACGGTTCCAGGTCAGCAGGGACTTTAGCCCCTCTTACCCTTACTCTGAAGCTTACTCTGGGGCTTTCTCTGGGAACAACGTACAGTGATGATGGTTTTTACTTCGTTTTCAGCTCTCCCTTTTTAGAAACAATGGCTCAGCTCCCCAACCAGTTGTAAATCCAAGTCTCTGCAGTGGAGCTATTCTGATTTATACCAGCTGAAGGCCTGGCCTCTAGTTCAGAAGAAATGGGCCGCCAGTTTAATTACTTCATCCCAGGTATAGCATTAATAATATGGGAATAAATTTAATGCTGCTAAGTAACAGCAATACAGAGGATTTTGTCACATGCATGACAATTAATGTGTGGTGCATGGTATTTCTGCTTCTCCTGAGTTCCCTTTTAAATGATGCTCCTTGTGATTTGAATTTCAAAGAGTGCTTCTCCTAGTATTTCTCATTATTGATGACGACTGTTTGCAGGAGCAGCTCAGTACTGCTTTGTTGGCTCATCACTTTTGATTCCATGCCCAGATGCTAAGGACAGAAGCAGGCAATTAATTTGGAAGCACAACCCTTCATTGATTTCAGTTGGGAGATTTTCCTTGAACACCACAGGCCTGATCTGTCCCTGACTACCTTTAATATTGTCTTTACATGGAAAATTCTTCCTTTTCCACTATAGATCTCTCTTGTGAGAAGGAATCTCAAAACTCTGCTTGTGTATAAGAACATACAAAGAGACCAGCAGAGAACTGTAAGCTATAGGTGCTCCCTCGCTGTTGTGGGGAAAAAGAGATCTGATTTTGGGAAAACTGATGAGCAAGGTGAAAAGGACAAGCAGTTTGGGATCCAGACCTCTTCCCATGGATAGGAAGGACAAGAGACAAAAAGTTGCCTTTTTTTCCAAGATCATGCCTTTTTTCCCTGGAATGATAGGGGGTCCAGACTTCCTGAAGAGCTTCCCTGTACACATCCCTACCCACCCCCAGGTGCCTTGAGCCTGAAGGCTCTGGCTAGGTTAGGACAAGTGGAGTATGCCCACCTCAAAAGCATCTCCATAGTCAGAGCAGGGTGCCACATGAGCCATGCTGTGAGCTACGGCACTCGAACACAGCATGTGGATGAGCCCCTCCTAGGCTTCCTGCATTGCACAGGGCAAGCAGGGAATCACCAGAGCACTTCTAGAGTATTTTTTAGGACATGTTCTTTGTGAAAAACCTGTCCTCTCTTTTTAACAGCTACTCCAGGGGAGAAAACCCCCTCATCATATATAAAAGGCAGGTAAGCACATGGAAATTAATAAGAAAGATAAATTTATGTTCCCCTCTGCATTCTAAGGTGGCGTCAGTTAATTCAATGAGCATTCCTGGCAACTAGGTATTTATCAGCCAGATGGATTAATTCCTTTAGTGAAATGTTTGTGGGACCATCTATTAAGAAGTATTGAAGCCATCTCTCCTCAACTACACTACTTACTAACCATAATGTCCTATCATTTTGGCCTGTCTCCTCAAGTTTGCCCTTCCATAAGTTTTCATGTTAGCATTGTTCTCCTCCCCACCTGTGAAACCTGATAGTTTCTCATGGAGATACCCATAACTTTCATCAGCTTCTCACTCCGTTATTTCTCACGTTCAGCATCTTCTCTCGTCATGTCCAGCAGCTTCCCGTGCTCTGTCCAGGTAGCCAAACCGGAGGCCAGGTTCCTGTCATCTGCCTGCATGCCTTAACAGGTCTTGCCCTCTGCAAGCTCTCGGCAGACATCCTGAGGAGGAGTGGGGCTGCGTCCTTGCCTCGGGAGCTGCAGCAGGAGACAGGAGATGGGAATCTGAACTTCTCCTTATTTTCATGGCATGTTAGTGCAGAAAGGAAAAGGCTTTTTCATTTGTTTCTTGCCAACCCCGAAGCACTTTACTAATGTTACAGGACAGGCACTGTCTAGTTTAAATTCTGCGGGATGATGGAGAATTTGGAAACCATCATGTCCTTCATGCACAGCTGCTGTTGAGGCTTCTAAGCTATGAGATTTCACCCCCACTGCTGCAGGCAGCAAGAAAAGGGCCTGGCACTCTCCTTAAATCACAATTGCCAAGGTGGAAATCAGACCCATAGGGCTCAGCTCAGCTCCCTAACTATTGGGGCATCCTCCTGCCTCCAGCCACTGCTCCAGAGAGGTACAGCTCTCCCAGATGTCTCATGCTGGATCCATTGACACTGCCTGGATGACACAGGGCTTCTCCACATTTCTCTTTAAGGGGCTGAACCAACCCAATGTGACAATCTGCAATTCATTTAATTTAACTTAATGTCTGCCCAGTTAGGCATCAACATGCCCATATAAATCTAGGTCCAAGACCTCCAGCAGGACTAGGTGCCTCCCTCCACCCCCTGCTTTTCCTGTCCTGGCTACTTAAAGTATCAGATGTTTGGGGAAAGGACTGCCTCTTACCATGTTTATATACACGTCCCTACATACTGGGAGCCTGAGCAATACCGTAAGACAAATAATAGGTCAATTTTCATGGCCCTCAGCTCCGAAGAAGTGTCTGACTTAAACAAAGCAGTTACGCTGCAGTTTCACAGTGGATGAAAAGGGATTTAATGTGAGATGCTGAACAACTCAGGAGATCTCTAATCATATCCAAGGGGAACCTTTATCATGTCAGATTATCTGTCTGACTCTGTTCAAGGTCTGTAGCACCTAAATATTGTCACCAATGACTGGTTCCTTCCCTTATAAAAAATCACAAGGTGGCCTTGGCATGTTTCCTGTCTGACAGATGGCCACATCTCAATTAGCACTAACCTATGCCTTTCCTGGCTACCTCGGAAGGCCAGCAATGCAAGGCAGCACAGAAATGATACAGTTCCCTCTCCCTTGGAGCTGTCCGTACTGCCTTATGAATAGGGAAGCATTGGTGCCAGTGCTTGCTGTAAGGCTTCTTGGAAGAATCCCAAAAAGTTCAAACATGAGAACTGTATGCAGTGAGACGAGGCACAGATGGCAAAATAAAAGCAATGCGATTTTTTCCCAAGCTTCTGAGTCTCTCAGCTCCTGGACATGTGAGAAACTGGGCCACTTCAGCTGAATTCATGTAAGTTATCTAGAGCAAAGGAGATACAGACAACCCCTTCCAGAGACTGGGCTGAGGACTTGTGTATGTAAAAAGATGGTCCTGTCTCATTTTTGCTAACAGGTCCTTCCAAATTAATTTAGTACCAGATGTAAAGTCCTACACCCTGTTTAGTTCATCCTCCTAGCAGATGATATCTAGCAGCCACACTTTCTTGGTGCAGCCTAGGCAAAGAGCGGCAGTGATTGTGTTTAGATTCTTCCTCTGTTGCAAGTAAGCGTGCATATCCAGTTTGTAAGAGTAAAGAAGAGTTCAAAGCAAGGAAACATTTGATTTTGAGCTAAGCTACATGGTTCACTCAGCCAAAAAATTATACATTTTACTTTTCCATTTGCCATAAATACAAATAAGAAAAAAAAATGCTCAGCTTGGGTTAACCCAAGCTTTCATTTTTATTCTGGTTTCAGGACTACCAGCAAACAAATCAACACAAACTTCAGCACCCACACAGCTCAGCCATCTCACCTAACCCTTTTTTCTTTCTCAGAAAGTTAAAAGCACTCCTGGCTATGCCTTTGGGGTCTGATCCAATTAAATGGAAAGATTCTTCTTGGCTTTGGCAGGAAGAGATTACAGATTTTGGGCTACTTCTCGATTGCTCAGTATCATCACTCTGAATTATAATCAAGTGAAATGTGGTTCAGACCACACCCGTACCTATGGTGCCAGGATTTTTGACAGACAGAATCCTTATGTGCTGACCTGCAAGCCAAAAGCCCTGCACACTTTGCAGCATAGGGTCCTAGAGCCCAGTTGTGTCCTCTAAACGATGAACGATTCTTGCAGACTTGTAGACCTGTTCGTTTTGTTTTGTTTTGGTTTGGTTTGGTTTGGTTTTTTTCCCAGCTCATTAGCACTGTAAATACCAGATCTCAGCCCTTCTCTCCCAAAATCTTCTCCTTTCCATCACCTCCATCTCCTTTTGCTAGCTCTGCACCACAGCAAGATCACTCCACAACCACACGCCCAACTTGTTAAGGCTGAGCACATCGACTAGGCTACCTCACTTAAACCGACAAGCATTGCCATGTTAACTGGGGTCTGTTCCTGTTGAGCTTGAGATGACCTTGGGGGGCAATCTGCCACCCAGCTGTTGCTTTAGAGGCATTAAGTGACATTTTGTTTCCTCTGCAGTGAAGGATGCTAAATCATGGACAAATAAGGAGCCATCCACAGAGCCAGCAGGAGCCTTTAGCAGAAAGCTTGCAGGGAAAGACTTATGCCAGGTTCTTCTGCCGGAAGAAGGAAGTTTCTCTTTGGTCATCTAGAAGGCCTGGGCTCCAATCTGGGCTCCAAGAGCACTTTGTCCTCTCTCCTTCCTTCTCTGGTGATAGGTGGTGCTGCTGCTCTTCCTAGAACCCAGGGATGCACTTGCAGGTCACTGTCTTTCCACTTTCCTACTCGGGGTGTCCTGGGCCTGTGAGAGCATACACCACATCAGAGACCCTCAGACTTTGTTTGGACAGGTGAGGACCACAGCCTAACATTTCTCCCACCAGCTCCCATGAGCGTTTTAGCACATCAACACACGTACCAGCTAACGATGCTCCCCAAATCCTTGTGGCTACCACAATGCCCGCCCTCATTTCCTGCAGCATTTGACATGTGGTTTCCAGACGGGGACTCTCTCCTCCTCTCATGCTGTGATGTCTCCCAGGGGGTTTTGGCCAGGAGGCTTTCAGAGCAGCTCTGTCTCCAAGGGCTCTCACAGAGTGACTGCTAACGGTGGCGCAGAGCGTCCAGAGGAGCAAAGAGCAGGCAGTTGATCAGGACTGTGTGACTCTCCAACCAGGTGCTGTTATTTAGGGCACTTCCACTGAAGCCGGTGGTCAAATGCTTGGTCAGTATAAGTCATCGTAACAGCCCTGATCAGAGTAACCGGCGATGAAATCATTTCCCTGGAGCTATAATGATATATGCCTGCGAAGTCTCATCCCTTCCTTAACTTCTGCAAAACCCCGTGTTGCAGCAAAAGCTGTTTGTACATCTCTGGTAATTTCTGCTTCCAGGTGGCATTTCCTCTTTACATCTTGCCTTGATGGCTCCCAAATACCTAGCTCCTCACAGACAGCAGGAAACCGCAGGACCCATGGAGGCTCCCAGGCCAACCTGGGCTGCCCTGCATCCCTCCCATCTCTCCCTCTGCTGTAGGTGGCCTTGCCTTTCACATGAATCTTTGCAAGGATTATTCTTGTTCTTATTATTCATCAGGTCTTTGAATGGTAGCTTCTCAGGAGCTCAGGCCACAGCTGAGTCCTGCTCAAAGGCCCTGGGGAGCAATTACTCAGACGCCTGTTCTCAAAGCAAGAAGGGGTCCCTGGCTGCTATGTAGTTTGTCCTAGCAGGTTGCTGGCATAAACTTAGAATTGCAAGCAGCTGCAGTGAGCTTCCAGCAGTCATCAGACCCAAGGGAGGTGGACTTTTCTTCCTCCCCTGCCTTGCCCATTTCAACATCTCTTCATGCCGCTCTCTGTCACTGCAGTGCTTTGCGCTTCTGTCTACACAGAAGCTTTCCTACTGAGGTGCATCTGCATCAGCCCTGGAGGGATGAAAAGCACCTTTACAAACAGAAAGAAAGGGTTAGTTACCATTGCTAGACACATAGCATGAATCTCCCCAATTTCTTTCCACCCACAGCTCTTACCAAGAAGCTGTGAATGTGTTGGCACAATGCATTAAGGATGCATTGTGCATGTTTACCTGGTGTTGAAGAAGACTCGTAGTGATGCTACTAGACCTGAAGAGAAAGCCCGAAATCACAAACTAGTCTGCTGCAATTCACCTCACCACAAGCCCCTTTCTATTGGTCTTTGAAAACCTTTCTCCAAAAATCAGCAGAGTACCAGGTAGACAATGAGAGCTGCAAATATCAAAGTCAAATTAGGCACAGTCGCTAGCTTCCCAGCGTCAGGAATAGGCCCATTTATGGCAAGCTTAGTGCAAATAGGGAAGTGGCAGGATTAACGCTAGTTATAGCACTGGTAAGCTCCTTTCTGGGTGGTTTTCAGCAAGAGAAGAGGTTGGCAAGAAAAAAGTGTGAAGTATGTCCTGGTCTCTTGTGATTGCTCCACTACTTAGATTTTCTTGGTTCTGCTGCAAAACTCTACTAAACCAAATGAGGCCTGATTTCCTCATGGACACAAAGGCCCATAGTCTTCCCGGACTGAATGAAGAATGTCCTCAGTTTGGTGCTGGGAGAATGGGAAAGGTGGAGGAACAGTGTTAGAGAAAATGATTACTTCCCTGTCGTCACTGAACCTCACCTTGATAACAGCATGGACAACACTTAATTTTGGAAGTCTCAGAAGGAAACAGGCTCACAGGATGTGACTGCCTGGAAGCCAGAAAATTTGACTTCATGACCCAGAAATCCCTTCCTCGTTCCATTCTGTATAAATGCCATTTTTTTCTTCCAATGAAAAATCTAGCAAATCCTTTTGGAAACCTTGCCACATTTCCTCCTATTTCACAAATACTTGTGGTCACTAAGAAACTGTATTTCACCAGGAATTCACCATCCATTCGAGACAGCTGATATCTCCAATCAGTAGCAGTAATGCCTGATGATAAGAATTTGCACTGTAGCAGCTAGAAGTCATTTGGTTGCTAGCCAGCCCCCCTGCAGTTTTGTTCCTGTACAAGCAGAACAGAAAGACAGTCTTTTTCCTAAAAGTCTTACTCAGTAAAGGCATAATGAATGTGGTTTACGGGCTTCTATTCCCAAGAAAGGAGAGGTGAAAAGCACTTTGGAGAATGAGGGTGATCATAATTTGGGGCTATTTTTTCTGCTGATTACATATTTATTCTCTCCCACTGCCTATTACATTAAGGAAGAAACTGTTTTCTGTAAGACACAAAACCTCCCTGAAGTCTGGAGCAAGACAGGAATGAACAAGGGACCAGATATTTCGATGGAGAGAAAAATCTTTTGCAAGTACTGCTAGGATATACTGAAAACAAAGATAGAGTTTGGAGGAGAACTAAAATGTTGTGAAAGAGGGGAAAACGGGGCTGGATAAAACCCCCAAGACAGGCTGAAGTTAGTTAATGTGTGTTTTAAATCTTGAACAGTCTCCTTCAGCAAAGATTTGGCATGGGTTATTTTGGGAGTATGCATAACAACAAGCAATAAGCAAGCACGGAGAGAAAACAGCTTTAACCCAGGGAGAGAGGTGGAGGCAACAAAAATGTATCGGGGCTACAAGGCCTCGTGCCTCTCTCCCTGCAGTGGCAAAGGAAAGCAGTGACCTAAACTGGGCATGTGATCTCCCAACAGCATTTTGAGCCATAGATGTTGAAGCATCTAGAAAGAAGTGTTGACAGAGAAGCTTTTAGGCAAATTACTTGGCTAGCAGGCCTGCTGGGATGGGAAAAGGAATGAATGAACCCTGTTTACCCACATTATGTACAGTTATTAGGAAAGCAGGGATGCAGCATGCAGCTCAGCACTATGCTAAAAAATAAACCACACAAATAAAATAAAGTTCTTCAGACCTGCTGGAGCTTCCCCATCGCCTTCGGGAGTTGGTGTGTCAAGCTCCGTGCTCGCAGGTGCCTGTGTGGCTGGGGGGGCGGTACCGGGTGCCTCTGCGGCCCGGCAAGGCGTGGGGGGCAGCCTGCGCCCG
>NW_009196878.1:726-2784 GCF_000690835.1 Fulmarus glacialis | reverse complement strand
GAACTGGGGCTGTTTAGTCTGGAGAAAAGCAGACTCAGGGGAGACCTCATTGCACTCTACAACTATCTGAAAGGAGGTTGTAGTGAGGTGGGTGTTGGTCTCTTCTCCCAAGTAACTAGCGATAGGATGAGAGGAAATGGCCTCAAGTTGCGCCAAGGGAGGGTTAGAATTGGACATTAGGAAAAATTTCTTTACTGAAAGAGTGGTCAGGACTCAGAACAGGCTGCCCAGGGGAGTGGTAGAGGCTCCATCCCTGGAAGTATTTAAAAGACGTGTAGATGAGGCGCTTAGGGACATGGTTTAGTGGGCATGGTAGTGTTGGGTTGACGGTTGGACTCGGTGATCTTAGAGGTCTTTTCCAACCTTGATTCTATGATTCTATGTTTCTATTGTTTAGCGATATTTGTTGCTATTATTTTTACACATCATAAATTAATTTTCTTTTAAGATTTCTGTCTTTTCTATAGTTAGGATTTCTCATGAAAGAAGTTTGTGAAAAGAATATTTTGTACTGAATTTCCATTATCTATGACCATATTTCCTGTATATGTAGATCATGAATGCATTCCTAAGTTTCATATCTTGAGCACAACATTTTCTTGACAAGTTTCTAAGACATAACAGACTGCATCCGAGGGTGCTGAGAGAGCTGGTGAATCTCCTTGCAAAGCCTTGCTATCATCTTTGGTAGACTGTCGAGCTTAGGAGAGATCCCCAAAGACTGGAAAAAAGTTGCATGATCTTCAACAAAAGCCAAAAGCTTGACCTGTGCAACTGCAAGCTGACCTTTATTTCAATTCCTGGGGAAATCACAGATCAAGTCCTCTTGGAAGCCATTTCCTGGCACGTGAAGAAAGTGATTGGGAACAGCTAGCATGAATTTATCAAGGGTAAATCACACCTGACCAAGCTGATTCTCTTTTATAATAAATCACTAGGTCACCTGGCAAAGGGAGAGCAGTGGGTGTTGCCTACCTCAACCTTATCAAGGCTTTTCACTCTGTCCACTCATCCAGAGTGGATAAGTAAATATAGTATCCTGACTTGGATGCAAGAATACTGTAGGAGATAATCGGATGGGTGAAAAAAAGAAAAAAAAACTAACAAAAAAAAACCAAACCCAAACCCAAACCAAACAAACACATACGTGTCACCCACCCCCCAGAAAAAAAAAAAGGAAAAAAAAAAAAAGAACAAAACCCAACAGGTTGGATGATAGGATAGAGGGTAGTAGTTAATAGATCGTACTGGAGGCCAGGAGCAAGAAGAATACCACGAGAGTCTACTCTGGGATGTTCACTTTTGTCATTGACTGTGAAGAGGCAATGAAGTGCACTCTCAATCAGGTTTGCAGATGACATCAAAGTGGGAGAAACAGTTGAATACACTCAGGAACAGTGCTGCTATCCAGAGGGACCAGAGGAATGGACCTACAGGAGCTCTGTGAAATTCAACAAGGGCAAGTGCTAAGTCCAGCATCTGGGAATGAATAACTCCTGCACACAGTAAAGGATGGAGAGTGGTTCTCCAGAAAAGACCTCGATGCCCTGGCGGACAGCAAGCTGAATGTAGACCAGCAGCAATGCCTTGGCAGCAGAGAAGGTCAAAAGCATCCTGGGCTGGATTAACAGGAGCACAGATTGATGGAAGTGATTATTTTCTGATACTTGGCCCTCTTTAGACTCCGTCTAGAATAGTCCATCCAGTTTTGATAGACTGATTAACTGAAGTGAGTTCAGTGGAAGGCTGCCAAGGCACTCAGAGGCTGGAGCACTTGCCCTGTGTCACGAATGAGTGGTTTTAAGGCCACGTAAAGAATCACTGGCAAAGGTATTGGCAAACGGTGATTTTAATAGAAATTTATAGAAACGTGACTTAACAGAATTTGATGGCAAGGTTCACTCTATTACTTATTACATGGATTAAGTTACACAGGGGAAAATCGTATTAGAATTGTGTTGGAATGATTTGTACAGAGATTAAGGGTAAAAGGGTAAAAAGGGTAAAAGGGTAAAAAGGGGGACCCTCCCTTTGAGTCACGAGGTTCAGAAGAGATCC
>NW_009196878.1:0-281 GCF_000690835.1 Fulmarus glacialis | reverse complement strand
TGTGAAATACTCACGTTAAATGCTTTGGCATTTCCCAATGGGCGAAGAGTTGAGCCCCGAGGAGCGTCTCAGCCCAAAATCTCAGTGATCCTCCTAGTATCGCAAATTCGAGTTTGCAGACTCTGAGAAGCGTCCCACTCAGAGGGAGATTCTGGATGCAGCCCGCTGTGGTCCAGGAGAGCTCAAAGGGTCTCACTTCGTACCACTGTTGATAGGTTTGCAAGATGATTGGCTTTAATTGTCAGTAGATTGCCATTTTGGCTACTATCTGAGGTGGTCCA
>NW_009196877.1:0-13851 GCF_000690835.1 Fulmarus glacialis | reverse complement strand
CCCCGGCCTGGGGCTTTTCCCCTGCTTGCCCCGGTCCCCCCTCCCTGGGCCCTGTTTGCCCTGGATCCCCCCTCCCTCCTTCTGCTAGGCCGGAGCTGTGCTTCCCTGTGCATCCCTCTGGCAGCGCCTGGGAAATGCTGCTGTAAATTCATGCCACTGTTAATTACCTAAGGTAATTAGCAGCGATAAAACGTCTCCTGGTCCCGCTCATTTTGCCCTTTTACTAATAAAGGCCCCGTTTCCATGCAAACCTGTTGTGTGACAGCGCACTCACTCTGTGCTCTCTGTGTCCCTCAGCCCTAGGTCAGAGGGACCCAGAAATGAGCACAAAACTCATTTCAGGTTGAAGAAACCTCAGCGGAAGAAATACGGCCTCCTGTCGAATTATGATGAGAACATAGAGATGGCCTCGTTCGACAGCGACGAGGACACGGTGTTTGAAACAAGAAATCTGAGGCGGTAAGTGGGTATTTTGTATGTTTCTCTTTTCCTCACGAGGGGCTAAGATTTCTTTTCTAAAGACGTGGGAGCTTTGGCACAGATCCTGTAACCAGATCTGCATAAATTAAACTGTGTGTGGTCTCTCTGTGTTGGCACACAGACTATCTCGCCTTCCTTCATTTTCTGACCAAGCGCACTGAAGGGGACGTACCCCGGTTTGTTTGGAGCACCACTTTGTGCCTTGTGTTTAGCAGGCCCGTAGGAGGGAGAGACAGCCCTCGTGTCCCATCTGAGCCTCCCTGCATTAGACAGGAAAACAAAAACTCCTGTTTTTTTCAGTTTAGGAATTGCTCCCGAGTCACATCGCAGCTAAAACTCACGGTCCCATTGGGGCATCCATTCCTGGTTTCACAGCGATGTGCTTTCATCCTGTGGATCACGCAGGTTTGATTTTTCTGGAGGATGTTTTTTTAAAGCTGAGGAGGAATGTTACCTTGGCGTAGCTCGCTGTCTGGCCTCTCAGCTCCCCCAGCTGTTTTGAGGGTGGTAGTGATCTGTCACGTTGTACGTGCTCGCTCTGATGCTGAGTGTCTTCTTTTTTCCAGATGATTTGGGACCAGTGGCACCAATTGCACAGACTGACCAAGGGGGTGCAAGTCCAGTGGAATCACCTTACCAGTGCTCAAGTTTTATTTTTTATAATTGCTTAATAATGACTATTAATTAACAGTACAAACACTTCCATAGCTGGGGCAGGGGAAAGGGGACCAAACCTGTTTTGTTCACACACATTTTTGGGGAAAGGTGGAGCTGCAAGCTAAATGATGCTGCATTGGGTGTTGTCAACTGCACAGGGAGATGCTGAGGAAAATGTAACTCCTGGATGAATGCTCAGCATTTGAAATCTTACTGCTCTGGACTCAAGCGCTGCAGCTGTGTCTGCTGGCCTATCAGTATTTTATAGGTGCTCATATCCCTCTCTACTGACTGTGGCAGTCAGCTTGAAGTATCAGGCAAGTGGATTCCTTTTGCAGCCTGATCCTCTTTCCTTCGTGCGGTATCAGGTTACTTCGTTAGGAAGTGTCTCTGTAATCAACTGATCTGGTAGGAGCTGGGAGAGCTCTTGTCTGTTACACTAGTGGTGGGTGTGGATAGTGTTATGTTAGTTCAGACAGAGAATAGCTTTGGGACTGAGTTAAATGCATCAATTTTCTTGCAGTTGCAGGGTTAGCAACATGGTGATTCAGGCCATTACATGGGTTTACAGAGCAAAGACATGTTTACAAATGAAAGGTGCCACTTAGCCCGAAAGAGCTAATTTCTCCAAAAGAGCAATCAGTTGTGTAGTCTGTGGGGCTGCGAGTGTTCAGACTGTTCTGCCCAGCTCCAATGGTGTGTTCACCAGAAATGTGTGACATCTACCAAGCTTCTGGATTTTCAGCTGCTGGCTCTGTCTGAGATCACCTGAGGAAGAGCCAGAGCGCTGCGGTTTGAGTCAGAGAACCTTAACTGCTAGTGTGATGAGTGATCTGTCTCTGAGCATCTGATGACTGGAAAAGGAGGACCCAAACCCCTATGAACTGTGATTCTTAAACTGAGACAGCGCTAGCTCAGAAATAATCTCTTCTTGAAGGATACTGGAGTTTCACTCCATTTGCTGGTACTCAGGCTATGTCCCACTGTCAGCCAGGCAAACTGGGATGTTTCTGTGCAGCCCATTGTGTTGATATTTGGGTTCTTACTGTGTAGGACCAAATGTGAATGTGGTAGAAGGTCATTGTTAGGTGGATCTGCTGCTAAAATGGTGAAAACTGCTTGCAAAGTCCTCCTGTTTATGGCACGTTTTGGCCTTGAAGGGAAGGCCCTTCCTTGAAAACTATGGCAGTGCAGACCTGTATCCTTAAGTCCCACTTCCACCCAAAACTGGTAGTGCCTTTGTCAGGAGAACCCAAGGGACTTACCCTGCAGGCCAGGGAGTTCCCTGCTTGACCTTACCTTTAAGATGAAGATTGAGAATGTTTTTGGAGTAATGGCTCCTTTCTTTTGGTTAGCAAATCCTCTGTAGATAAGGGGACAAAACTGACACTTAGCAAAAAGAGCGGGGACAGAGGGATATCCTTATCAAGTAGCAAGGACAAACGGTTTTGCTGCAAGTCACCTGGGAGCGCGGGGTCTAGCTGCTGCTCTGAAATCCCTCGTGAGGCAGCTGAGGGAGTGGTGTGATCCTGGTGCTCACCCGTGCGAGGGGCAGCATTTCTCAGTGCAGCGTGGGTGAGGTTTCCTGGTGAAATGTCACCCCAGGTGTTGGCAGCTCTGTCTTGCACACGTGCAAAAGATTTTTAAATACATATATTTTTAGTAATGCTATCATGTGAACACAGCACTTGGATGTGCCCTAATTTCATATCATTTGTATCCTTTCATGCCTCTTTTAGGTACTTTCTGCTTGTTTAGCTGATGCAGAGATGAAAGTGTTTGCTGCGTTCCTCTGTGAGGATAGCGGTGATGGCTAAATCTGGCCGTTGCTGCCCCTTGGGTGATCAGAGAGCTGGTTTGTTTGATTCGTGGTAATGTATCTTCCTTGATCCTGCATAGGCTGACAGGTCTATGCACACGCTGATAACTTTCTCTGGCTCTTCAACTCCCTCTGCAAAGTTGTTTCTTGCATTGTGCCGAAGCCAGGTAAGCCTGACTGTATTTCAGTCCACGGACATCCCTGGCTCAGCGTTTTGACTGAGACGTTCGTTGGCCTTTCTTTATCGGAGGCGATTAACTTGATCATTCTTTAGGCTGCGCTCTTTGTTGGACAGATGGGTTTTGCAATTTTGAAGTTTCCTTACCTTGCAGGAGTGGATGATTTTTTTTTCATGTTAACAGTTGAATGATTTTGATCAAAGAGGGGACCTCAAGCCGTAGGTCCTGCCATGAAAATAATTTTGGTAGAATTTGATTTTTCTGTAATAGGTATTTAGAATTTGAGCAGGGAAAGATGTGGAGGGATACAGCCAGAGTGCGTAACGAGGTCCCTATTCTGGTACTATGCAGGCAAATGGTAATTCAGTTAAAGGCCCGCAGGGTGTGCCAGCCCAGTATCTACGCACCACGTACATGTTTTCAGAGTCCTTCTGCTGGCCGTCTTTAAAGGGGTGGGTTTCATCATGTGGAGAATAAAAACGTGATTGTAGTGTAGCTATTGCTGTCACTTTTGTTCTGATCCTGTTTTGGCTAGAGACAGGTTTGAGCTGTAATCAATGACCCTGTGTGGTTATTTCCATTTCCCCCTGAAGCATCCTGCATCTTGGAAGCAGCCGGTAGTCTGGATTTGCTCTTTGCAGGCCAAGATGTTACATTCCTTTGTTAAAGGCATCTTCTGAGGGGAGAAAACAAAGATGCTGATTACAGATCTGAGACTCGTTTGAGGACAATCTATTGCTCGCCACAGCTCTTACTGATCTCCATTTCTCCTGGAAGAATAAATTGGAGCTATTGCAGCGGCTTCTCCTCACAGTGGTGGAACAGTGCACCCATGGGCAATCAGCACGAGGCCAGCGCAGGCTTTTTAGGCGCAGATCCTGCTAATGGTAGTGGCTTTTAAAGCCTTGCATTATGCTTCCGTAATAAGAGAGCAGTTCAGTAGTTACTTTAGTTATTACAGTTTTAGTTACTTTATGTGTATTTGATACCCGTGTTGATAGCCTAGCAGGTCTCTTTACAACGGTCAGAACTTCCAGTAGTTTTTCAGAAGATTTAAATACACGGATGCAAACAGACACACGTGTGCTCTGAGCATGCGAGACAGCTCTGCTCTGGGAGCTGCGCGGCTGCGTCAGTGCAGTGCTGCGCTTGCATGAGGAACGTGTGTCTGTCCCTGGGCAGGCTGATGCCTCACCAGCTACTGCTGCACTTTTCTTTCTCCAGAGTGAATCAGGGTGTTAGTGGGAGGTGCTGTGGAATCCAGCTGCCCTTTACTCTTGGCCTGTGCCAATCCTTGCCAAAAGGCTGTCGGAGCTGATGGGCACAGGGTGATGAGGACCGAGAGTGGAGTGCGCGGTTCCCTGCGATGCTGCGCAGTCACCGGCCTGTGTGTGTCACAAGTGACTGCTACAGAGTTCGCTTGAAACAATCATTATTGTTTAAGCCAAAGCCTGATTTCAAAAGTTTACGTAATTGCCTCTCTGATCTTCTTGGAGGGCCGTATCGAATCCTCTACTGTTGATATTGAACTACTAGGCAAATCGACTGGACCGTCTGCTGAGGTTAACGAGATTGACTGAGAGCGATATGAGCATCAGCTCTCTATTGTTAATAACGTGCTTCTGTTTTGTTTCATTTGTACATGCAACTGGAATGGGATCTGCAGCGTTAAGTGCTGGGAGATGGACCTGTGGTCTGAGCAGATTGCCAAGAAGTCAATAAAACAGCACTTGAGTGCATTGTGTTGTCTGTGCTCTCAGAAACAGAGGAGCTAGTCTTTCACCCTCCTGCTTGAATTGTTGATTTATTTTTAAATAGCAACCAGTCCTGTACTGATTGATTGTTTTACTTTCGTTTACAGCATCCCCCCCTCCATTGTATCTTCAAACAAATGAAATAAAGCATTCCGTTTCACTCAATTCCTCCATGGCAGTGTGCTTGGCCACCGGCATTCGGGGTTGTTCTGCCGGGCCGCCTCGCGTGGCTGGCTTGCTGCTGAGCCGATGGGATGGTGCTTTTATGGAGCCTTTCTCTGCTCAGCTGCCCTAGCTGGGCATTGCCTTGCTCTCTGCTTGGCAATCGAGTTGCACTATCAATCCTTTTTGTGTATTACATCCACACTTCCCACTCATTGCCTAGTGCTCACCTTCACCCGTCATCTCAGGGTTGGTTTCAATTTTCTAAAGTCTCCTCCCTTTCCTTTCTCCCTGTTCTTACATTAATCCCTTTTCTTGTACAGAAGACTAAGTAAAATCCCTGCAAGGGTGATCCCAGCCTCTCTGCAACAGAAGAACCAAGTTACATCTTGCTTAGGTGGGGGTCGGGAAGGAGAAGCTGTCCCCCAGGTGGGGATTTCCTGCCTCCCCAGTGTGAAGAATTAAAGCCTGAACAAAATTAAGGGTGTTCCCTGGTACTAGCATGTGCTTTTCATCTATCTTGCAAAGGAGGGTGATTGTGCAGATCTTGGTTGTGTAGATTAGTGGCACTGAAGAAACGAGAAGCCAAGTTCCCCGTGTCCCACTCTGCCACCCTGCTCTCTCGGTCATGTCCCCGTGTCCTGTGCACAGGAGGTGGGTGGCTGCACGCTCGTCCTGGAGCTCAGGAGGGAAAAGGCTTTCGTTTGCTCCATGTTTGAACCTTGTTACTGGTAAGGGCTTCTGTCGCGCTGTGCGGAGAGGGCAGCCGGTGTTAGGGCAGGCAGGGAGCTGGCAGGAGAGGGGCTGGGGAACCCTGTAGATGGCACTCACAGACCAAACATGCCGGCTCATGGGGCACTGGCAACACCTGGTGAAGCTGAAAATGCCTTTATAAAGGCAAGTCTTCCCTCAAGCAGCTGCTGGGAATGAGGTGGAAGTGCCCTCTCAGGGGCTGTGTCTCTTGGCTTCGGGGTAGGGGAGCAGCAGGTTTTGGGGCGGCTCTTTGGGGGCTGTTTGCCTGGAGGGGGTTTCTCCCAGCTGCGGGTGGTGCTCTCACCCCTGGCTTTACCTCAGCCGGGTTTAACCTAGCCCTGTTAGTACTTGTTTGCAAAGGCTTTTTATGATTCTGGGACAGACAAAGTTTTAAGATACCCTAATTTGATTGAATTAAGCTGTAGGTTCCCCACTTGCACAGGAGCTCACTACCATGAGGGAAAGGCTTGTCTGTGCAGAGCGCAGAGTTGTCTTGGGCTGGTCCAAGGCTTGGCATAAACCCCAGCAGGACTAGAGCCCAGCCCAGAATTTGCTCCCTTCTCCTTCGAGTCGTGTTTCCCAGTCCGTGTGCCTCCAGTAAGTGCGGCACAGCATTGCACAGACATGTGAAAACCCAACCCTACCGCAGCAGCGCCCTTTGGTGTGCACCTGGCTTTCCCTGGGGAGCGTGCTGTACAAAATTAACTGCACTGCTTAATGAACTAATGGAGAGTGTTCACTGTGGCAGCAATATGGGCAGGACAGCATCATGCTTTCAAGCCCCGGTCTGTGCGAGATGCTGGGAACTGCAATGGGATGCAAACCAAGTGCTTGTTCATTTTCAGGCTCGGGGGGGGCTGGTAGCCCCAATTAGCACTAATGACTGTGGCCTGTGCATGCTGGATTAGCTGCAGATGTGTTGTCCTCCCCACCATTTTCCTGGCCCTGTTCTCTGTCTGCTCTGTGCTATAAGCTGGAGCTCTCACCTCTGCTGAGGAGAGGCTCTCACCGAGGTCTCCAGCTGGGGAGAAGCTCAGGCTGGGATTCCAGTCACAAACACAAGCTGGCGGCGTGGATCTGCTCTGAATTTATTTTAAACTCAAGTTAAAGTGCTCTTGATGCTTTGGATGCAAATTTCCTTCCTTGAAATGGGAACTGCAGGCTGTTTGCTGAGTGCTGGTAAGCTCTTTTGATTTCACTAGCCTGTTTGCTGCTACAGCGTTGTACCTTGCCGCCGTGCTCCGTGGAGTGCAAAATAACCTCTGCGGCTGGGTTCTGGGGGAGGAACCGCCTCTCGGCTTTCTGCTGGCGTAGAAGAGCACTTTTCTTGCTCTCTGTACTCAGACCTGTTCTTTTTAATGAGGGTTCATGTATAAAGTTGGGGTTTTTAGGGGGGTGTGTGGACAACAGTCTGCAAGTTTTCCGGTCATTGTATAGAAGAAGAGATGGTCCAAGTCCCTCCAGTCACCAGGGGAGGAAAAAAAAAGAGAAATGGAGGATTTCACTATGGATAAAGGATGTTTCATTCATGGATTTCAGAGCCCTTTGTTAAGGAGGTAGATTCCTCTAGTACTGCAAAGAAGCTCAGCTGTAAGAGGTGGCATTATCTGTATTGGCAGATCTCCATCCCCTGGGTTAGGGACCTTCCAGCGCTGTCACCGATGTCACCGTGAATGCACCGGGCTCTCGGTCCCCTTCTGTGGAAGGGTAGCGTTGCGAGATGAGCGTTGTATTCTGCTTCTTGCTATTCATCCGGCTTCACGCAGATCACCTGTGCTTTAGATTTCATATTTGTAAAATCAGGAGAAAATGAGGAATCTTCCTCAGGGCTGGCTTGCAAGCAGTGCTGGAAGCTACGACCTGGGGTGGGACTGGCCGGACGCGGTGTTAAGCAGCAAGAGGCAGCCCTCGATGAGTGAGGACGTGGGTGTAGTTGTGGTAAGATGTCGCAAGCGTTTTGTTCAATTTATTGCTAATACGCTTGCTGGGTGGCTCTAGGGACTTCGGGGGTGACCGTGTCTCTTGGAAGTGGAACTTCCACGCGCGTTTTTAGCTGCACTCGCAATTTTGCTCCTGTGTTTCCGAAGGTGCTGTCAGCGTCCCTCCGGCTCCGGGGACTCTTCGCAGGAGCGTCCGGGGTAGTGTTCCTCACCAAATGCTGCAAACAAGATGGTAGACTTAATCCTGCAGTGCTCTGTGGGTACTGGAGCTGCTCTGAAGTTGTGTCTCTTTGTTTATTGTGGAATACAGGCTGCACGTTGGGAAGGTAGCTGGAAATATTTGAAAACCTGCTGTAGAGTCTCCTCTGATGTCTTTTCTGTTCCACTCAACAAAGCTCTTCTACACAACTAGGAGGATTTCTCTGTATAAAAAATTAGCTTTACTTAGTTGGCTTTTTGTCTAAATCCTTCTTCTGATCTTTATTTTCTTCCCTCGCGTGATGGAAAGGTGACTGGAAGTGGCACTTCAGCCACAAAAGCCTTTCCTTTAGAAACACTGGTTGTTTTTGTTTTAAAAAATTTTAAAGGGGGCTTTGCAGGGGAGAATGGAGAAGTGTTTTCTTTTTAAGTTACACTGGGGAATAGAAGTATAAAGGAAAGAAATGATCATAACTGTACTGGCAACGGAACAATATTTTTTTTTCGAGTACCAGAGCTAATTGAAGGAGGAATTCACACAACAATTTTTGCAATCTAAGGATGAGTAAACATTAAAGGGGATGCTGTACTTGTGATGCATGCTAATGTGTGACTGCATGCATGGAAGGGAGAAGATGTCCCTAAAATTAAATTTGAGATGAACGTCTCAGATGTTACACTTCAGTATTTTCTTCTTTACGTTGCCAGATCAAAGACGCGAGCTAAAGCCCACATCCAAGGCTACCTGTTGAGAGGATGGAACTTCAAGGCACCTACGAGATGAAATCTCTAGAAAAAGGGGATGTTGGGTCCAATTTGGTGGAAGTGCTTCCATTGCTGTGGATCTGTACGGATCTCGTTCGCTTCAGCAGGGTTTCTTATGGGTTTGGAGAGCCCCCTGCCCATGTAGAGGTGCTTGCAGACAATTACCAGCAGTTTTAATTAACATCCATTTCTGGGATGTAGGCAAATGGGGGGCTGACATGTTAGAGCACGTCACCCCATTCCTGGTAATCGTGGCTCCTGAGCGTGATGAGGTTTGTATCATCGCTTCCAGTGCTGCCAAATCGAACCGATACGGCGTTGAACTTGCGTGTGAACGTGGGGTCGCATCGGCTGATGCCTCCTCACTCCCTCGCTCGTTGGAAGTTTCTCCTGATTTCAGTACGTTTCCATGCTGGCCATGCTGCAAACCACAGCAACTGTTGTTGTTGGCACGCGGGGATCCTCTTGCTCACTTTGCAATCAGAGTACGCTCCCGTCTGCTGGTTAATAAGAGCCGGGAAATGGAAATGTCGAGATTTGCAGGTTTTGCAGCTAGAAGAGACCATTATGTTCATCGTGCTCAGCCTCCCGCAGAGCACCGGCTGGTTTGTCCTTTTTTGTGTGCAGTGAAACTAGAAGGTTTTTCTTGGAAAAGGTGCCAGCCTTCGTCTGAAAGAACTGAGTGATGGAGCATTTACTGCATCCCTGATATGCTGCTAATATGTTCTGGTGGTTAATTACTCTCGCTCTTTTTAAAGAGAAAACCTCATGTACTTAAAATAATCCTTATTGTTTCATTGTTCAACCTGAGCTGAGTGCGCGCTACCCCCTCTCTCTGACAGAAGTGGTGTAAATACTGTCTCTGATAGTGAAAAACCTGACGGGCGTTAACGCCGTGAACAAACAGTTGGGGGTTTTGAGCCTTTGGGGGGGGGGCATGGCGCTGCTTTACCTCCGAAACCCCAGGCAGGGCTGTGGAGTGGTTTTATCCTGGCACTACCTTAGAGCGGCGCCTTCTCCAAGGACATCCCAGCTGAGGTCGACTTCTCCAACAAATGCAATTTTCAGCTCTCCCTGCCTGGTGTTTGCTCACGATCGATGCCGCCTTGGGGTGTTTTGCAAAGCTGTCCCTGCAGGTCCCGTGCCCACGGCCACCATCGGGCACTGCCGGAGGAGTCACCCAGCTCTGGAGCATCAGCCCCCCCTGCGTGGTCGTAATTTGTTCATTTAGCTTTTGCGTGCACCAAATCTAAACCTTCTGCCTCCGTTCAAAGCAGGCCAGAGGCGTCTCGCCGAAATCCGCGGTGGCAGGGCAGCCTGGGTGGGCTGGCCCACCTCCGCCTGGCTCCTGCGGCCAAGGACATCCCCGGGGAGCAATTCCCGACGGGATGTTTTCCTGGATGGAGGGATCGCTGTGGCACCGGGCTGGGGAGCCTCATCACAGAATGGGGAATCTCAAAAAAGATGAGCAGAACTATGGCAGCGTGGCGGTCATTGTGTGCAGCTGAAGGCACAGCGGGACCTGGGGATGCGTTGGTTCAAATTCTCTGGTACAGGGTATATTCTGATCTCTTTTTTTGCCGGTGTTATTTTAATCTGCTTTTCTCTCACATCAAACTCCCTCTTTATAAAGAATGCAGAGAGGTATTAGGTTTGTGCCCGTTGTGATATATAGCAAAGGTTTGAGTTACTTTTTTCTTTTAGCAAGTGGAGGTTTTTATCCATGTTACAACTTTAGCTTCTCCACAGTCATCATTTTGGCTTCTCGACTGGCTTGGATGAGTGCATGAAAACGTTTTCTGTGTTTAGTAGAGGAAGGGAGGACTGTATGTCCTTAACGAAGGTTCCTATTCCTTTCACACATGGGCATGCAGGTATTAACTGGTGGCTCAGGCCATTTTAGTGAAAGCGGTGTTCAAAACAAAATAACTTTCTTCCTCCATCTGAAGCCGGCAGGAATGTCCCCGTTGCCTTATCAGACTTCAGATCGAGGTGTTTGTTGGGCACCACTTCCACCCAGGGTGGTCTTGCTGGGGGCCGTGCAGGCACGCAGCCCTTTCCCTCCAAAACGTTTGTTTTCCACATAGCAAATAACACGGGGGCCCTTTTTTTTTTTTTTTTTTTTTTTTTTTTTTTTTTTTTTTAAAATGAAGGAAGGATTAGGCGCAGCGAGAACTGATTTGCCAAAGGGCATCCAGGGAAGCGATGGCAGATCAGAGAACTGAAGCGAGATCCTCGGGTCTCAGCCCCACCACCATTTTTCTTCCCTGCTCTTTGGCTGCCCGCAGCGTCTTAGGGCATAACCAGGACTCAAATTTCCATCCTCTTAAAAGAGGCAGTTTAAGGAGATTTCCAGGGGAGCAAAGCTGCCGGCACGCTCCTCGTCCACCTCCCCTTCCCCTCCGTTTCTGCGGGTCACCTCTTGGGTGGCTGAAGATGTTTTTCTCCCCCTTTCTCCATCTACACGCGCTCCTTTTAGAGACTCTTTGCTCTCCTCACTTTCCCACAGCTCAGAGCCATTCTCCCAACTTCAAAAGGTTTACTAATTACCCTAATGAGGTCAGGAGAGACCAAATGCTTCTGTGACTTAAAGCAGGGGTGGGAGGGGTTTGGAAGGGGGGGGAAATATCTTGAGTTGTGCCTATACCGAGGTGTCTGCGGGAAGGTAGCGTCTCTACCTCCGCTCGTTCTCCCCCACCTTTCCATCTCGAGCAGAAAAAAAGAAGATGTGGACAGAAGGTCTCAAATGTATCAAACAGCTTTTAAAAAGAAATTCCTTTTGCCTGTCAAAAGAACAAACAGATACACCAAAAACTGTCAGAATTAGTGTTGGAGTAATTGCAGAAGCTCTCCAAGGTTAATGCTCCATTAGCGAACAGCTCTCGCGCAGCTAAAAGCCAGGACGAGACAGGTTGTCAAAGGCTTGCTGGAGATTAAAGAGCTGCGTTCCCAGCCTAAACTCTCTTGTGGATGTTGTTTGGAAGGGGAGGGAAGGGGGGGTGTTTGCAGGATGGAGATAACACCAGCCATGGCTTGTGCTGCCCTGGCATCGATGGAGAAGCGTGACCCGGAGCGGGAGGAATGGTTTTCAGACCTCGGTGAGGTCCCTGCTCCCTGGGTCGCGGGGTTTCGGAGGGTTTGGTCTCATTTAAACACTCCACAAGTTCTTTAGCCCGTTTAGGCCAAGTTTAAAAGCGTGTTCTGAGGGCAGTGCCAGCCTTGAGTCTGCAGGGAGCCCGGAAGGGCAGCGCGGGGCAGGGGAACCGTCCTGCTTTATTCCGAGCTGGAGACGTGCTGGGTCCCCGGAGAGGAGTGGGGCTGGGAGGAGCGGGGTGCTGGAGGCCCCAGCACTTCAGAAATTAATTCTGACCGGGTCTCAGTCAGCCTGGTGGGATTTGTAGTGAGCAGGGCATCAGTTTTAAATTGAATCGGGGCCTGATTTCATCTCCCAGGTCAGCTCATTTAAATAGAATTGACCTTGATTTTTCTTTTGTGGAAGAAAGGAAAACCATTCCTAACTTGCAGTGAGGCAGCACCCTCCGTGCCCCAAACATTGCCCCGGGAGGGTGATTTGGCAGCGCCTGGGAAGACACAATAGCAGCTACGGGATCACCTTTTTATGTGGACCCGGGCTTTCAGCATCCTCCCACAAGGCAGTGACCTTTCTTAATGCGTGTGGGTCTGAGCGCAGGTTTTTACTTCTAAAGCAGAGCTTTGTCTACGACCGTTTTACCCGTGGCGAAGGTGCATTTAGAGAGTCGAAAGAGGCAGTTAAACTCGCGCAGCCTTGGAAATGCCATGCCGAGGACCAGCCCCAGCCATTTCCATCGCAACTTCCCTGCGTGTAAACAAATACCCGCTCAAAAGAAGCCAGCGGGTTCCCGCTGCCGCTCTTGATCTGAATGCGGACAAGGCTGGCGTGACTGTGTTCTTTGTCAGGGCTGTCGCTGCTTTAAAGCTATTATGATGGTGTTATGATAGTGCCGGAGATCCCTGCCAGGATCAGGGCTTTGTTATGCTGGATGCTCTGCGCAGAGATGCTGAGAGCCAGTCCCCACGCTGTAGTGTGGCAGCCTCGGCTGAAAAGGCTGATGAGAGAATGGAAAAGGGGAGGAAAAAAAATAACCATGCGTGAGGCAGAGCCTTGCCGAAGGGGCTGGCTGGAGAGCAGGGTGGTCCCGCGGCTCCCGGACCCGGCCCGGGTGATGGCTTTCTCCTGCTGGTGCCTTGGCTGAGGAGGAGCCGCGGCTCCGAGGAGCACGGACGCAACGTCCCCTTGTACCTGCAGAAGCAGTTGCACCCCCCTAACGTGGGACCGGGGTCCTGAGCCCCGGATCCAGCTCCGGCACAGCAGGACCTGCGTGGCGATGGGCCGATTTCTGATAGTAAATGGCTGGAAGTTAACTTGAGGGAGGTGAGTTTTGAGCTACTTGCAAAAGGCCGGTGTGAGAGGCCTCTTGAAACGAACAGCCGTGAGCAGGGGAAATGAACAATATCATAATTAGAGAATTAAATCTTTCCTGTTCTTTTCTTTTCCTATATCTGATGTAATTTGTAATGATTGGACCTGGGGTGCAGCGCAACCAGACAATGCAAGTTGTCTATACAAGAGCAAAACAAGACTCCTGCACAGACCCTGTCTCTTTATTAAGTCGATTTGCATTCATAATCTTCATTTGCTGTTATTATTTTTCCCCCTTGTGCTTAGTGAGTGATATTAGCATAAAGTCCCTTTTTTCTTGTTTTCTATTCACGCTCAAGGTCAGAGACTTAGTGAGACACCGACGAAAACAATCTCTTCCTCACCCTCTTTTAATTCTTTCCAGAAACATGTCCTGGGGATTTTAACATAACAATTGCTGGAAAAGGAGGGGGAAAGACCTGAACAGAGCCCTTTCTGTGCTGGAAAGGGGAGCTGCCCAAAAGAGAGATGCAAATCCATGAAAAGAAGGGAGTGGGGAAAATGGATCTCGGAGCAGCACCAGTCCTGCCCCATTTCTCTTAAATGGGAGAGCTAATCAAGTGATCGCACAGGCAGGTTTCCTAGAGCTGCGTTTGGAGCAGACCCTGCTGGAAAGGGGGGGCTGCCAGGCTCTGCAGGCAGCTCCGCCGACGCACCTCCGACCCGCACCGTTCAGCCCCGG
>NW_009196876.1:12664-13892 GCF_000690835.1 Fulmarus glacialis | reverse complement strand
CTTGTGTACCTAGCTCAGTCAGTAGGCTGAGGACAGACAGGGAGCTGTCCTTGGACTAGGAGGGCACTTAGCAACAACTGAAAACATCAGTGTGTTATCAACATTCTCCTCATACTAAATCCAAAACACAGCACTAGCAAGAAATTTAACCCTATCCCAGCCGAAACCAGGACACCAGTCCATTTTGATCTCAAGTATTTTGGATGTAAATATAAGAAACTTAGAAATAAAATCTATGTTTTATGAGAACAGAAATATTATACGCAAAAGCAAGGAGGAAATACATAGTACCAAAAGACAGATGTTTGGGAAGTTATTCTATGGAATGAGAAAAGAGTAGGATTTAAATGACTTCCTCTCCAGATTTAGTGATCATGCAGTTTTCCAACTTTTACAAGCTCTACTCACCAGTTCTGATGAATATATAGGGAGTTTTGGAATCGCTTTATTGCAGAACACCAAGAGTTCAGGGCAGTTTTTGATGATGTGGTTGACTCAAACTGAAGTTTGTTCTCTGAGATAAATTACTAGTGGAATGCTACTAGGATCTGTGCTGGAACATATGTTACCCAGTATATTCAGATATATTCTAGTAAAAGGGGCTAATAGTGAATTGACAAAGTTTGCTGATGATATGAAATGATTCAGACTAACCAAAACTACAACTGACTGTCATGAGTTAGTCTTTTACTGACTGACTTGGCAATGAAATGACAAATGAAATTCAGTGTCAATAAATGCAAAATAAGGCACACAGGTGAAAACAATCCTGTACAACTGTGAAGCTCTAAAATTGATTTTTTTTTTAACTGCTTAAGAAAGTGATTTGGTGAGTCACTATCAGCTGACTCAGCTGATGGTCAAATTCAGCAATGGTCAAAAAACCCCAAATAGAACATTAGTGATTATTAGCAAAGGAACTGAGAAATAAACAACATAACTGTACCTCTGAATGAAGCAAAATCTAGAGTATTGCATACATTTCTTTCAAAACAGATACAATAGAGCTAGAAAGATATGGAAAAGGCCAGGAAAATGCTGAACTTATGGAAAGGCTGGTGTATGAGGTAAGAGCTATTTAACTTTGAAAAATAGATGAGGGGAGAGGGAGACTAGTCATGAACACCTTGGAAAAAGAATAAATGTTTCTCCCAACACAGAAATTGCAGCAGGGAGGGTGCAGGGCTGGAAGTTTAATATTTCTTTAAGAGGTTTAAAGCAGATTTTT
>NW_009196876.1:0-12633 GCF_000690835.1 Fulmarus glacialis | reverse complement strand
TCCCTACAATATGCAATAGTGATTACTGCAACTTGCTGATGCAAATATGTTGTTTACAACTATATGAATGGGTTAAAAAAATAAAACAGACAATTTCCTTGAAGGAAAGTGAGTAGGGATTATTACATGCAAAAGATGCACTGATAGGGATATGACCCCCCTTCAGGATAATCCATGTGATCTATATTTCTGGGAGCTAGCAAGATATAGAAAAAATTTGGTGTACCTTTTCCTGAACCATCAGCTTCTGGTTACTGCCAATGACAATACACCAGGTTAGATGGACTATCTTTCACACAGCACAGCTTATTCTTGACTATTTTTAACTGAAATATTAACAATATTAATCACAATATTAACATTTTCACTAATTTAAATTAGTTGACTTGCTTTTGTAATGAATAGGTTACCCTTGATAAACAAAGACATCATGATATTCATGCTTCTTCAGAATATTTAATTTATTAATCTTAGTTATTTGAAGAGAGTTTTAATATAGGCATGGGAAAAGAAAGTTTAATGAGTGCATGTTGCCTATTTTTGTGGGAACACTAGGCATTTGTAGTGAAAGATGGCAAGAGACAGCTAAAAGTACCCCTTTCTCTAGGTTTTTTCTACCAAATGTAACATTCATTTATTTTACAGTGTCCAAATCTGGATCAGGTACCCTGTTTTAGAATTTATGGCCAGATTACATACATGTAGCAATATATTCAGAAGAAAAGAGTAGAACGAGAATCAGAGGAAAAATATATAGTATCATGTCACAGTTACCTGGGGGAGGAAAGGGGGGGAAGTGAAGGAATTCAGATCATAACTTGGATTTTTGAGATCTCCAGGTATACTGCCATTGGTACTACTGCTAATAAAATTCAGCCAAACTCAATTTGAGATGGAGAGTTTAATGCATATAGTAAACCCTTAGGCTATTACTAACAAGTAAAACTTATACCAATTGCAGAATATCCCATATTCATGCACAGAAAAAAAAAAAAAATTGCTTTGTCCTGCCTATAGCTAACTTTTTTCTCTGTTCTGATCAGCTTCATATTACACAGGAAATATTGGATTCATTCTGTCAGTGCAAGTGAAATATTCCCCAATTACTGCATATGTCACAAGGCCTAAGAACAACGGTACAACATCTGTGACGGAGCTGAAAGAGTTTTTCAGAAACCTGCTTGGCCAGCAAGTGTTCCTTCTGTCTTTATAGCTTACTAAGCTCATTATGTAAATGCACGGGATGATATTAAGCAAAGAAATTTAAGACTGAAAGCTAAGAAAAATTTCCCATGATGGTCATTCTGTTAACTTCTGAGAGAAATGGTAAATATGTAAAACTGG
Source organism: Fulmarus glacialis (assembly GCF_000690835.1). Lineage (NCBI taxonomy): Eukaryota > Metazoa > Chordata > Aves > Procellariiformes > Procellariidae > Fulmarus > Fulmarus glacialis. Next base: position 11,289 of record NW_009196876.1, on the reverse strand, counting down.
ACTAGATAAAAGATTGGTAAATGTGTCCCAGGAACATCCATCCAGCTCTCTGGTATTGAAAGATGATTAGATACCCTGAAGGATCTTCTTTATCTCTGATTTCTACGATCACAAGAAACCAATGACATAATACTCCCGAATCACTGTTCATACACTCTGTGCTCCTGCAAAGTGCTATTTTGTTATCTGAACCCTTGGCGCCTGTGCTACCACAGTAGTCCGTTGTTGTGGTAAATGCCAAAGGATATCAAGGCAGTTTGTGGGAAAACAAGACAGGCAGCAATAAAGCTCAGTATAAACTGTCCATGCCTGGTTTGCTAAGCCCAGCCTTTTCAGGAGAGAGCTACTGCCGTTCCCTCTTTGCTCAGGGGAATCAGTGCAGCAAGAGAAAGAAAGGCTGGCAGTGTGGTGGCATAAGCACAGCCTGAGTGATAGGGAAAAGAGCACATGTTATGGTGGAGAATGCCCACATCTTCTTCTGTCATGATTTTGGTAAGCACTTGTTCAGCTCTGAGGGACCCTTTGGAGGTAATGGATGAACTCATAGTCTCTGCTTATGTGTGGAAATTCCCATTGAAATTACTTGTATCTGTGGGAGGATAGCATAGTATATGAGTACGGTGGTCTAGAAAGCTCAGAGACAGGTTAATAAAGGGAAAAGTTTTGGCAAGGAAACTGTAAAGGAGCAGGGGCAAGAAACAGGATTATGGGCTCCGCTTGTGTGAGAGCCACTTGGCCTGGAGTGACAAGTGGGTGCTACTGTCACCCCAGCTGCAGCAGGCATTATTGTTCCTCCTGTGACAGTAAAATTCTCATCATGAATGTGTAACCAAGCAAGCTACGGTCGCTGTTATCTTGTTCTAGAATCTCATAATTTACGAGATGCAAAAATTCTACAGAGTATTTTAGTTTCAGGCTTAATTAGTCAGGAGTGTTATTTAATTTTATCCTTGGGACAGGCCTTGTCCATGATTAGAATTGGGAAGGAATGAAATCCCTTTTAGCACAGTTTTTGTACCTTCTGTTTCTGAGGATTGGATAGAGTTCTGCCTATCACCCTCTCCCTCATACCTATTTGCACATCCTGGGAAATGACTGTCCCATAAAACCTGTTCTCCCCATCCTGCCCTTGATGTAGTGTTTTAGTGCTTTATTCGCATGAGTAGTGCTTGAAAGGAAGTCATGGGCTGCTATAATTATTTTTTGTTTTCTGTGCCATATATCTAATCAGATCTTAGATACTTTATTTACTATTGCACAGTTTTCTGATAGGTTACAGTTATATAAATGAGAACACACAACTTCTTCAATCTTGCTTGATTCCTTCCTCCCAGATCAGTTTAGAATAATAGAAGTGAGCTGCTCATTTTGCATCCACTAGATGCTTTATGGTAAGCTAATGCCAGGGCTTTTTAAATTTGAAATTCATTGCTGTGTCAAGCAGAAAGATGCTTTTATTTAGCACAAGAAAACAACTGAATGCCTGAAGCACCTGTGTTCTATTCTCATCTGTCATTTATTCACTATGTGTCTTAAGCAATTCACTGAGACCAAGCTGTTTACATTCAATCAGCTAAATATATCTGAATAAACAGTGTGATTTTACAATTTTTTAAATGAATCTGTGGATGTTTAGTGTATCAGAAAATCATACTTCACTATTAGGTGCTTTCACGTGAATTTAAATTCCTAACTTTTCTAAATTTGAAAAGTTTAGACTGAAGATTTTGATTTTTCCCTTGGTTTCAGCATTTGTTTCATGGATATAAAATATCGACATTGTGGGCTGCTTTAAGAAATGCTTGGCCTTTTAAAGGACTTTACTACTTTCAGATAAAAATATTCTATAAAACCAAAATATAATAATATTCATGGAGAGGGCAAAAATTATAGAGTATAGGAAATAAGGAAATAGTCACTGTGTTCTCTTCCTCCTTGTTCCATCTATCTCCCTCCTACAAAATCAGGAAGGAACTCACATACTGTTTCCTAATCCCTGTGATTCTCATCAGCATTCAAGCTCACTGTCGTGGTTTAACCCCAGACAGCAACTAAGCATCACACAGCCACTCACTCACTCCCCCCCAGTGGGATGGAGAGAGAATCAGAAGAGTAAAAATGACAAAACTCACGGGTTGAGATAAAGACAGTTTAATAGATAAATAAGTAAAGCAAAAGTTGCTCACGCAAGCAAAGCCAAACAAGGAATTCATTCACCACTTCCCATCGGCAGGCAGGTGTTCAGCCATCTCCAGGAAAGCAGGGCTCCATCACGCGTAATGGTGACTTGGGAAGACAAACGCCATCACTCCCCACGCCCCCCCTTCCTTCTTCTTCCCCCAGCTTCATATGCTGAGCATGACATCATATGGTATGGAATATCCCCTTGGTCAGTTGGGGTCAGTTGTCCCAACTGTGTCCCCTCCCAATTCCTCATGCACCCCCAGCCTGCTCGCTGGTGGGGTGGGGTGAGGAGCAGAAAAGGCCTTGACTCTGTGTAAGCGCTGCTCAGCAGTAGCTAAAACATCTCTGTGTTATCAACACTGTTTCCAGCACAAATCCAAAACACAGCCCCATACTAGCTACTATTACAAAAATTAACTCTATCCCAGCCAAAACCAGTACACTCACTGACGATTTTCTGCTTAGCAATGTTGCACATTGCATCAGAGCAACAGGATCTGGATCATTTTCAGCCAATTCAGTCCCCTGTTATGCATTTCTCCCTTATGTGCTTTTGACCAATGCTATAAGCCTACAAATCAGCACAAGTTACTGATTTTTTATTGAAATCTAAAAATTTCTAAAAATTTTTTTTGGATCAGACACTAGGCTTTGGACTGAGCTCTGAGACATTGGGTAGTACATTTAGATTCTGCTTGCAACCTTAAAGTTTGCATGCATTTAGAAATATTTTCTAGGCTAAGCTATATTTTAAATGAGGATAGTAAAAGTCAAGGTATCTTTAAAGCTTGGATTCATTCTGCTGATGTTACAAAAATATAAAATAAAAACACCAAACTCGAATTACACTTGTGTCAAGAGAAGCCAGTTACTGAGCGCTGATCATACAACCTGTGCTCTGGCTACCACAAACAGATGGGATCAAAAAGCCTCTCTCTATATATACCCCAAGAAACAGATGGATATGAGTACTCAGATCCCATTTTCTCTGACCCATCAGCAATTTCTCATCTCCTGCCATGAAATTAAACTGACATGACCTTTTGGGTTTGACCCATTCATCTGCAAGTCACTATTTGTATGCTGTGCCTTGAAAATGTTTTCTGGCATAGCAACTAGTATTGCAAAGAAAGGAAAGTGTTTCCATAGGCAGAAAACTTCAAAACACATTCCTCTACAATTATGTAAACATTTTTATATAGTTATATCTAAGTAAATGGTAAGTCAAAATAAGCTACCAAAACCTGCAAAAGTAAAAAAGGTTTTTTCTCTTTTATTTCATTTTTGCATTTACTCTAAGTTAAATTTTGTAAATGTTTCTTACTTCTTTGAACTAGTTTATCAAGTCCCCTACTCCATATAATTTATTTACAAGATTAGATTGTCCAAGACTTATATAGATTTCAATTATGAAGCCGTAAATCAGATGTAGCTCCAGTGATATGACTGTGAGAATCAAATCTGTTGTACAAAATAATATATTTCCTTCTTAACTGAACCTTGTCCAAAATCCTAATTAGGGAATTTTCTTTTTATTTTGTACCTACTTCTATTGTATAGGCCACTCCAGAGGTCTGAATTCTTTTATAATGAGAAGAGAAATTTTAATCTTAGCCTGCCTGTGGACTTTACAGTAGGTGTCTCAAAATCTCTTCTAAAAAGTGCTCTTTCTCAAGCTGTCTCCTGCCCACTGATATTGCTTATTGTGTATCAGAAATCCCTTTAGTTCTCTGTTTCTTGTTTTTTTTCCAAGAACATGTCTTTAAATCATCAGATGCAGGTGTTTCTGTTGTTTTTTTTCTTAAGTCAATATTTCTCTACTTCTTGGTTTCTCTTTTCCTAAAACCTGTTTAGCCTAAATTTGGTAATCATTCTGGGCCCATAGTGTTTGAAATATCATTACTCAGTGAGGCGGTTCCAAATTCTTCTTAATGAAATGGTATTTTCTACATCTTCAGTAGAAAGTCAAGTCTCCTAAAATTCCAGATATCATAAAGCTTACCTCACACATTCAAGCCTATTCATTCCTTTGAAAATCAGAATGGATCAATTAAAAAAACAGCAATGTTAACAAAGATGAAAGAAAATTACATGTTCAGCCTTTGAATACTTAATTAAGTGAAGGCTTGTCTGTGGTTTCTGTTAATTTCAGTGTAGACTGATATAGAACTTCATGTACTTCTTACACAAAGCTTTTCTCTTTGAATTGGAGGATGAAGCTAATAGTCTGCTTCATTATGCAATCTGAAGAGCGTGAAAAAGAAACATCTGAAAAACCATAAAAAAAGACTCATGGTTATATAACTACGAGATGTTCCAGTATGTTATGTCAGACAAAAGGGGCTTAAGTCCTAAAGTTATGTATATGTAAACTGGTGAAGTCTTATGGCTGAGCCCAGACCATCCCCATTCGGGATTTCAAAACTTGCATAATGCCTTTCCAGGGTCAGAGGTGTGTCATCAAGATAAGCTTTAGTGGCTTTTCATACTTTTGAAATGATCTACTTCAAAACTTGTTTTCGTCAAGTACATTCTGCCTCTGAAAACAAAGGGACACTTTTATTGTGACTTTTCTTTTTCCCTTCTTCTGACTTATAAGGTAAATGATTGCTTCTGATTTAACCTTTACTGATTTTTAGTGTTACTGTACTCACCTGCCAACTCACAAGCTAACCAGTCAAGCACTAAAGAGCTAAAGCTTCTTTAGACATGTAAATTAAACACTAACATACAACAAGGAGTTAGGAGAGATATATCTACTTCTGCCTCTTGGTGGGTAAAAATAGAGCATTAACTCTTCTTTTGTTCTTAAGAAACTTAGACAAAATGTTTTGGGGACTTTTCCTCCATGGAATTACCCCAGGCTACAGTTCACTTAAAGTCGGTTATCAATCTCTTAAGAAGTAACACAAGGTATTTAATAGTAATATGCTGATGACATTTATCAGCTAATTCTAAATGTTTAGACAACTGTACAGTGATTTGCTTATTTCTGTAATACACTGTTGAAATTGAGACAATTTCAGCTAAAAACATTGTGTATAGAAAATGTCTGTTGCCTTCTAACTTAGTGAGCTGGAGCCCAGAGCTCTAACTGGGTCAGAAATGCAATCTGGAGAAGGTGTGGGAAACCCAGCCTAACAGGAAAATCTCAAGGCATCACTACTGAATGACTTTCTTCCCTTTTATACTCCTAGGGTGTTCGTATTTGAAGTGAATCTGAAATAAAAGTGCTGTTTCTCAGTATTGCTATCTTTGGTTGGTTAAGACCATCTGGTTCATTTCCTAGTTGATAACAAACCTGAAGGACATATGCTGGCTGATGACAAAGACAGCATAGAGTCAGATAAAGACAGGATTGGTGTCTGTACATTAAGAAGCAGTCAAGAAACAGGAAGGTTCTCTAGGAATCTTCAGCAAATTTATATCAATTATTTCTGACTTAAATATCCTTAACCAGAAAGATTCACATCTTTATACTAGGACACCGATATCAAGTAAAAAAAAAGAATTGTTGCCTATGTTAATAAGGCTGTGGAATGATCTCACATGAGTTTGTGAAAGGCATGACATACGTGTGGGAGGCCTAGTAAGTGCCAGACTATTTCCGTCCACTTAATAATTTTGTTTAACACACAATTATCAGCTAGTTTTTTCACTTTATAGACTTGGTTTGTTGTTATTCTGCACTGATTATGTACTTTATAAACTGCAGGAGGAAATGATCTTTGATAGATGATTGCAATCAGGATGATAATATATAATTTTGATTAATCAAGGGAGTTTGATTAATTCTGATGTTGAAATTAGAATAATCCTATGCTGGAAGAAAGAGCTGTTTGCTGTCATTCAAGATGGGTAATAATATAGAGTTACGGGAATGCTTATTTATGACTCCTCCAAACTTTGAGCTGTAGCTTTCCTAAATTTTGTCTGGAAAAGATAAACAAGACAAAATACTGTGTAGTGAATTCCACATCAGTGATATATTTATGAGTACATACATTGTATGCAACGCCTGTCTATTGCCTGAGATCTCTGGAATAACCCCCATTTCTGTGTTCCATTTCCTAAAAGAATTTTGTGATTATTATGTTCAGTATCATTTTTTCTACCTTTTTTCCCCCTGAGCTGCCTATGGTGCCATTCCCACAAAAGTCACACGAAGCGCGACTCTGTGCAGTCCACAGTTATGTCCTCTTGACAGTCTATTAGATACTGTATGCATAAGTGAGAGTCATTTTTAACTGGAAGTCAGTTCTCTCTATTAATTTGTGTAGATTTTCCTAAATTTCCTTAGAATTGTCAAGTGACATGCTGCATATTTATTTAGTTAATCTTTTTGGCATAATTCCATATTAGTTAACATGATCTTTCTACTTCTTTAACAAATAAGACAATGACATGTAGCGTGAGAGACCAGGAGAAACAGTATTGGGCAATGCACACTGCATATGACCAAAAGGGTGTATTAAAAAGGCGAAAGAAAGGAACGCGTAAAGTTATGATGGGCCACTGACTATCATTAAAATAAAACCACCTAATCCTGGCATTCATATTAATTTGAGGACAACTAGTACAATTAATGGTTATTCACATCAGACAGCAAAGGTACCCAACTTTGGAGCTGACACAGATTGTGATGGAGTCAAGAAATACAATTTTAATTACAGCATGTGTTAAACTTGCATTACAGATTGCATTTGTTTCTTCTGTATTCTCCTGAATTACTTCTGTGGCAATAATTAACTTTATGTAAAAGGTGTGTATTCCAGTGCCAAGCAGAATCACATCTACTTGTGACAGAAAGACACTTATAATGCATCTCACTCTGCTTCATTGATCTAGTTGTTGTTTTCTACTGTAAATTTAAGCAGAACTGCCAGGGTTACAGAGACTAGGAGAAGTGATAAAGATACCTTTCAATCACTTTCTGAGCATGCCTGGATGAATGCAGGGCACTGAGCATCTGTTCTAAACCAGAGACACGAAGGCTATCATAAAAGCACAACCTGAGGCTCCCTCCTGGCCTCAGGGTTTGGTCTGGCATATAGACATTCTCTATCACACACAGCCAGGAAAAACACACTGAAAATCTGTTACGATAATATCACCAATTGCAGTTACGACTTAGTGGAAAACTGCTATATGTTATGCATGAAGGTTAGCATACAGTGACAAATAGAAGCATGCCTTCAATGCCATTTCTCCATGCACAGCCAAAGAACACTGAAGATCAAATACAAGTTGAGCCACAGACACGAGATATGAAATGCATTACAAGATTTATTACTATTGTAATAACAGCAAGGAACATTCCAGCCATAACGGGTAAGAAACACTTCACACAGTTGCGAAGATGTTCCTAGGGGTAAATGCTAACTTAATATGCTCATAGCTTTTGGTTGCAACACCTGCATGTAAATACAGAGGCCTGCAACAAAAAAATGAGAAGCCCTGTCTGTGTATCCTGGTATTAAAAAAATTTTAAACCTAAGTAGTGAATTGTGGTCACTAGTTCTTAAATGTTCTTTTGAATGCCTCTTTGTGGCTCCTCCTGAGGCTTGCTTATATTCCTGCCTGGCCTCAGGTGTGCGATGTGATGATGGCTATAAGCAGTATTCCCCTCAGAAATAAGAAGCTTCAGATTCCAAGGTCTCAGTCAATGTATTCACTCTTCAGAGTTACGTGGACTCTCAGAGGTGCTTTTCAGTACAAGTGAACAACACAGAACTCTCGACTGATGAATACAGTATACGGATAAACAGAACAACTTTCTAATTTAGATGTAAGCACAAGTGTCGCATTTTTGTTCTGGTTTCAAAAAAGTTCTACAGTACATTTTTTATGGTTTGCAAAAATTAAAGGATGTTTTGGATCAGACTACATTAATTTAAAACACTAAAATCAGGAGCTTAGAGACTGTGTCTCGCTTTCTTAAAAGCAAACTACAATAGTTTTAATACTTCACAACTCAGTATACATATACTATTCTGAAACAGAAAAGTATCAATCTTAGCTCCTTTAAAATCAAATCAGTAAAGTTTATGAGGGAGTTAAAAGTGAACTGATTTAAGAATATATCACTAGACAAACAAATAATGCCCAATAGGAACCGTACAATGAAGTTGAGAAACATGTCTCCAAAATTTGACCTGTAATAGCATGGTTTTGAAACAGAGAAAAAAAAAAAAGGCTTTTTTTTTCTTTTTTTCTTTTTTTCTTTTTTCTTTTTTTTTTAAACCAGGAAATGCCAATATTGCTATAAGTTAAAATAGGAGTATAATTTTGTCATGACTTAACTCTCAGTACCATATTCCAGATTTAAACCTGGTTTAGATATGAAATTTAAAAGCATTGCAACTCTCCTCTCTCTCCACAGCTGCTGATTCATGTTGCCAGCATTTTGTGCACGTTCTGTTATAGCTGAAACAAAAGGCTGCTTTGGTAAGAAAAATTTCTACTGTTTGAAGAAGTTTGCACATTGGAGTTTCTTTTATCTAAAAGCTATCAGCATATCATGTCTCTGACTAGCCAAATAACCTCATATAAAAACATTAAAAGAAAAGGATAAGTTGTTGGGTTTTTTTTAAACCAGCATACCTAATCAGATTCAGGTTACTAGACTTCAAGGCAAGAACATGTTCATTTATTCCTTCTTGCATACTTGACAAAGTTCTGAACTTCTATTTTTACAGTATGGATTTGAATATTTTAAAGGAAAGAAAATAAGTTTTATATGATATGGCACCAAAAAAGGTCCAAGATCCCTTTGCTAAAGCAATGGGCTGCCTTGAAAAGTACAGAAGTCAACACAAACACTTACAGAGGCTTTCTAGATGTATAAATACAGAGCATGGAAAGCTTTTCTTCTAAGAATGCCCAAATGAGTTATAAAAGAATACTTTTATGTTCTCATGGCCCATTAAATCTTTTTTAATGCAGTATTCTTTTGAATCAATAAGTTTTGAATGTACCGAAGTACAGTAAGCTGCAGTTTTCACCAAAAAGAAAGCTTATTATTCAAATATGTCTATTTTCATCATTCATTCACTAAACAGTATTAGCCTCAGTCTTAAAAATGTGCACTAGGATTCTATGATTTATTCAGGCAAATAGACCTTTCAGGTTCTGGATGCAGTTTTAGACACAATTTATCCACATAGGCATTCGTATTAGACTCTTGTCATTTAGTACGGTGCTTGTGAATCTTTCCTCCTTTCTGCTCCAGTTTTTTTATCTCAGATTCTGAAAATTACTATATTGTTTTAATTCAGTGTCTATGTAGCACTATTCTCAGTGGGAGACTACAGATGCAAACTCTGTTTTGGGACTAAACATTGCAGAAGATCATGCAGAGGAAATAATTTCACTACAGATCTACTTTTTTGGAAAAGCATTGCATTTCTAAATCTCCTACTGTTGGAAGATAATGATGAGCTGCTCCTGTCTTCCAGATCCTGCAGTACTGAGAAATCAGCATCATCTAGTTCCCACCTATTTTTGAAGTCCAAATCAGCAGTAAATGCTTCTTTGTACAAAGGTATTATTTTGCCACTGTGAGAGGTTGCTACTCTGGCTGAATTCAGAACTAAATATGAGCTGTAATGACCCAAATTTTCCTCCTCATATATAGGCAAGATACCTGCAATCGTCTGGGAGAGCTTCTTAGCAGTGCTTAAAAAGTGTTATAGTAGTGGCTAAAATATTATGACATGAGACTGGCAAGAGAGCTTAGACTCTAAAAAGATTTATTTGAGAACGCACAGAGGAAATAAGTATTATAATTTCTTACATGTGCTGAACCAAAGGAAAGAGTTAGAACTTTGCTCAGAATGGCACTTTATGCTGTAAGCTAACATTTGTGCTAGAACTGGGATGTGCAACCAGCGCTCTCAAGGTCTCCTTTTGACATTTAAACCTCAAGGATAACCTTTGTTTTATCCTATAGTATGCTAAAAGGATTTTATTTACTGAAAGCAAAATCTTAGTCTCCTGTTAAGGCCTGGGGCAGCCAGTGTGGTTTCACATCACAGCAAGGGAGAGTAACAGGATTTTACAGCTGTATAAAAAGGTACACACATTTTCCTTTGTAGCCCAGAAACAAGTACAGCAAGACTCCTCATGGTATTACAGTTCCGTTATAGCGGAGGTGATCTGGAAAGGAACCATGAGCATAATTTTTGGCTTTGTCTTGGTTGTCAACTGACCACAGCCAGCAACTAAGCACCTACCAGCCACTTGCTCACTGCCTACCCGCCCCCCTCCCCTGCTTCCCCACTAGCAGCATGGGGGAGAGAATTGGAGGAGCAAAAGTGAGAAAAAAAATTGTGGGTCAAGATGAAGATTGTTTAATAAGTGAAGGAAAGAGAAAAAAAGCAAGTGATACAAAGACATCACTCACCACCTCCCACAAGCAGACCAATGTCCAGCCAGCCTCGAGGCAATGGCTACTGTAAAAATATTACTCCTCAGTTTTATTGCTCTAAAGATGCAACATGGATTTCAAACTATGACTAACAAGCTCTGACACCTTCCTTGGTTTTAAAAAAAATACTTTTCTTTTTTTATTTTATATTATTTTCATCTGCCTCTTTAATTCTTCTCAAAAGGGACTTATATTAACAAAATCTGACCTTATAAATTTCTTATTCAATTTTACAGGTCATGAGGTTTGAGCTATTCAGATAATATCAGCAGCTGTTCTTGATGTTTACCCAGCCTAAACTGACCCTGAACTGAATGTTTGTCACTAATAAATAAAAAGTTCTAATGAGTTTATTATTGATTTTTAACGTTTTTCTTTTTGGAATTTGTTTTCATACATATGTATGAGAATAGCTTGCAATGTAATAACTCAGGACACACAGGAGGGGTCAGTTTCTGTTCTAATAACTACTGCCGTGCAAGAGACTTTATTCCAGGTCCTTTTTAAGTGCAGGAAAAGTTGTAGCTGAAAGAGACACCTTGACTTTTGCCATCTAGGGGTACTTATCCTTGTTAGCTTAGCCACTGACACAGAAGACCTGCTCTGAGCATATTTACAGAGATCATAATAAATTAAATCATTTTTCTTGAGGTTTGTCCTGGTTCCGGCTGGGACAG
>NW_009196875.1:0-4168 GCF_000690835.1 Fulmarus glacialis | reverse complement strand
GTTTAAAGCCCTCTCGATGAGTCCCGCCAGCTTGTATGCGAGAATACTTTTCCCCCTATGAGACAGCTGAACTCCGTCTGTCCCCAGCAGGCCCGGTGCCGAAGAGAAGTAGAGTTCTCTGAAGTTTAATTAAGGAGTCATTTTGGCATAAGCAAGATAGCCCAATTATTAAGACCGAAAAATAGAGACTTTTGTTGATGTCTGGTAACCTGGAAATCTAAGAAAGCCATAAATGTATTCCTGTCATTCTTTTTTTCTGTAAGTACATCACACTTAAGTGAAACTTCCAAATTGAAGGGGACATGTATTATATATATATGAAGTAAAAATTTACTTCAACTCTATTTCCTGAAAGGCTAGCATTGAAGAAATAGGGTTTCATATGTTGGATGAAGGACAACTCTCCTTGCATTGCAATCATGTGAAAGGAGAAACATCTTCTACAGTTTTAGAGGCAGAAAACAGGACTCATTGCCATCAGTAAGAAACTCTTCTGTAGTAACGGTGTTTCAGGCAGCTTCAGTACCTTAATACTAAGCGATATGGTACAAATATTAATAAAGGTACCATGTTATCAAAAAATGTGTTATAGCAAGAAAAATAACTTTAAATATAAATATTTTTCTGACTGTTATATAATTTGGTATTTGAAAGCAATATTTATTTTTTTCCTTTTCAAAACTATATTTCTATGACGATCATAGAATTGATGCATACCCCATCATATCGGTAATTCTGAAGGGACATCAAAGAGGGGAATATTAAATCTCATACCTTAATATTATGGTCGCAATTCCATAATTAACCCTTTGACAGAAAATAGGTGAATTAAGGCAATAAAGATCTAGGAATGAAACAAAATTTTTTGATGCTGAAATCTGGATAAAATATTTTCAGATTTCTCAGGTGGCTGGACTGCAGTTTTTAATTGACATCTGAACTCTACTTCCTCATCAAAGAGATTTTAGGAAAAGCTAGGAGTAAAAGAGAGCCAATCCTCTAAAGCCAGATGTAATTAAGCATAGTAATTAATTATTTTGGCTAACAAGCTCAAAGATCATCTGAGAAGTGGCTCTAATTAGATCTTTAGAATCCCAAGAACATACTATATAAAAATGTATTAAATCAGAAAGGCGTAATAAAATAAGAGTGTATGTCAGTATGAATGAGGATCAGGTGACATCCATGTAAAGGTCAGATATTTTTGAAATATTTAGAGAAGTAGCTAAAAGGTAGGCTAAGGGTGAAATCTTTAAATTGGATGAACAACAGAAAATTTCCAGTATGAATCTTCCAGACGATTAGTAACCATAAGATTTTCTGCTATTTGACATTTCAAACTTCCTTTTGTTTGCCTTCCTTTACAGAAACAATGGTTATACTTTTCCCCCAAATATGTAAGTAATAAGTAGACAAACAAACACCCAAACAAATAATTCTTCCCCATTGCCAGCTCTTTACGTGGACATCTCTTCAGTAGCTGTCTCAAGTTTTGCATTTCAGCAATTCTGGAGAAAGTAAGCACAGTTGTTTTCAGGCAGCCTTCAAATTTTCTTGACCTTAAGTGATATGGCATTAGATCAAGTTACACTAAGGAAACAGCACTGACTGTGCTGACAACTGATTTCTCACTTGTGATGGATGAAGATATCTATATATTAATTCTCTTAGATTTATAGTTGTTTGAAACACTGACCATGATCACTTTTTGAATCTGAACAGTCTCGTATGAAGTGAAGGGATTGCCTAAGTTGGCTGCCCGTATTTTTCTTTTGGTGGCCTTTGAGGATCACAAAACAAGTGTTTATCATTTTTAGAGATCTTTCATCCAGATGAAGGCCATAGAAGCTTATGATGGGTGAGGCTTATGAAAACTGTGAAAAATTACTGCAAAAATTTACTGAGAAAATTTAATACTCGCAAGCCAATTTAAGTGGTGAAAATGGTTTTTAAAGAAATGGACTTGGTGGAATAAAGAGAGATGGATAAAAAAAGAAACTTTCCTAAACATCAGGTGTTTCTTTCCAACCCGTGTAAAATGGAATCAGCATAAGCTTCTCTATTCCCCTAGGCTTTTTTGATTTTTAACCAGGTTGCATTAACTATTCCTGTCTTACAAACACGTGTGCAACTGAATACATGGCTGTTATTAAGCAGTTAATATAGATCTAAACATATCAATGCCTTCTTTTTGAATACATCAGAGTAAGTTAATTGAAATTTAGGCTTATCCTTTCGAACTGCACTTTCCTACTTGGAGGTTCCATCATTTGCTACATGTTACAAAGATGAAAGCTACTTCAAATTATACAATATTGATATTAATCCATTAAGTATTGGTTTATTCAAGCTGTACCCCAAGACATACTAGATACCAAAGCGCTTGCAGGTGAAGTTCATCTGCAAGTTTACAAGTTATGAAAGTTCTGATCTTTGGTGTTCAAGGTGTTTATCTCTCTGTCCCTGCATTTACCTGAAAAATCAATAATAAAAAGAAGTATTTGCATGATCTATGAGTTGATGAAGTAAATGTTAGTAGTCAGAAACTTCCAGGAAAATCCTTAGAATTCACTTTTTTCTGTATTATTTGAGACTGGGTTAGTTACCCTAGGATTCTCTTGAAGTAAGAGCAGACAATATAGGGACAAATCTTTGTCTCAGAAAGATTCTTGGAAATATCCAAAACCATATTCATTTTAGATTAATCTGATTCAACAAAAATTACAAGAGCAGATATTTAGCTTTTTAGCTGCATTTAGGTACCTCAGAGGATAGGGCATAGATTATCAAGGAGTTCTAGTTACAAAACTAATTATTTATGTTTTGAAAATATTTGTATTAAATTTGCAGCTTGTGTTAAATGCAATTAGCAAACATTAAGAAATATATTATTATTAGCAAATAAGAAAAATATCAACAAACAGGTATTCTTGACAGGCAGTATTTATACATGTGTTATTTATTTACACAACTTATTTTCAGCTTCAGAAGTTTTAAGGGTAAGCTCTACTTACAGTAGAAATAACTGATACACACTAAAGGAAGAATACTACTCAGGCTGTTTTAATTCTCAGAGCAAAATATGCACGATTATGAAATGGTGCAACCAGGATCCTCAGAGTATATACTCATTCATTGCAGTGGATTTAAGTACAGGATTAAAATACAGTTTTGGGTGCTGCAGTGGAAGAAGATTATTCGTAAACTGGAGTCAGCCACCAGGATGGTTATGAAGGTGGAGAGTATAATGTAGTAAGACATGCTGAGAGATCTGGATTAATTCAGTCTTTAGAAAAAAAAAACTATAGGAGTGTCTTACTGATGTCTTTAACAGTCAGATAGATGGTTATAGAAAACACAGTTAGCCTCCACTTGGAGGCGCACAGTGAAAGGACAATAGGCAGTTATGTCAATAAAAATTCCAATTAGATGTTAGAAAAATAAATAAATCACAATGTGGCTGGTCAAATGCTAGAACAGTTTGCCCAGGGGAAGTGTGAAACCTCTTGGAGGTTTTCATAAACAGACAATGGCAAAGACCCTGAGCAAGCAAATGGATCCTGTTTCAAGCAAGGGGTTGGACCAGATAACCTCCTAGGGTCTCTCTCAAAAGAAATTATTCCCTAAATTTATTATAGCTGACTTGTTCTTCATGGACTATTCAGATCAGTTTTAAGTTTTCAAACCTTCAACTTTTCTCTGGAATTGTTGCTACTGTGCAAAGCACATCTAATGTACTGATATTTATTGCTATCCTGCTTTATTTCTTTATTCTTTGAGCAATAAACCAATACACCATTGCCTTGCCCATTGTAATTATCCACAACCCAGAAGATTTTTTTTCAGTTTCAGGAAAGAAATGAGATGAAACCATATTGATTAGTTAGAAAGTAAAAATAGAATTAGACCTTCAGTACAATTCCTTCCATAAAGAAGTGTTTTGGAGGAAGATTTTAGCACCTGAGCAAGGATATCTTATGTCCCTGAGATCAGCACTAAATTCTGTTAGCTACATTGCTTTCATAAAACTGTAATATGCATTTGATCCTCCTCCCATAAAATTGGAGTCCAAGTGTGTTTTACAGCATATCAAGAATTTTGACTAAATTCAAAGTTTTAATTTTTTTTTTTTATAATTAAATATAAAAGCAGTAAGGTTATAAATATA
>NW_009196874.1:0-10531 GCF_000690835.1 Fulmarus glacialis | reverse complement strand
CGGTCCTCGGGAGGTGCGGGGTGGGTCGTGCCTGTGCCTCGCTGCCGGTGAGGGAGTTTGGCTTTCCACACGGTCGTCTCCCTTGAAATAGATGAGGGCGGTCTCCGGAAGGATGCTCCCTCCGTCCCAGCGCCCGGCTCCTGAAAGAGCCGCTGCCAGCTCTGCCGGGAAGGAGCACCGGGCGCCCCGCGAATATGCAGACGCAGCCAAACGCTTTCCCGGCTCCTGTGTGTAGCCACAGCACCGTCTTGCCGTAACTGACTATTTTTTTGAAGCAGAGGAGGGGGCTAGTTCCCCGGTTGATGCTCGGTGGCTGGCTCTTCCCACCCTCCCAGGCACAAACCTAAGGATTCGGGCTAAATCTGAAAATTCATTTGGTCTGGGTGCATCAACTTTCAGCTTCTCGTAAAGGTTATCTAGGACAAATGTAATCCTTGCCAAAAGAACTTCTGTGCGGTGCTATTTAGTGAAATGCTCAATTATACCGTATTATAGTTGTCGTCTGCGTTTTCTTGGATGCAATATAGAAATGAGAAGCCGTGTGTCCTCCATTAACTCTTAGTTGCTTCTGCTAGGAACGTCAATTCGATTGAATGCTACCACCTGAATTGCTTTTACAGCCCAGGGCTCCCCTTTTGCATGCTAATGTATGGCTATTCCGCTAGAGGATTTTGTTAGCAAGTCATTTAAACTTTATTTTGTCCATTAAATCTATTTGCTGATGAGCCCCGGGGCAGAGAGTATATGCAGAGCGAACTGATCGTGTGAACTGACAAAATCGGGAGAAGAACAGCAAATTGGACGTGTATGGGTGGGTGGGTTTGGTGTGCAGGTGGCGGATGGCTGGGAATGATTACGAATAAAACTATCACTAAATCAGAAGAGCAAACAAGGCAGTAACTCGCTTCCCCGGTGTCTGCTACAGTAATTGAGAGAGAACCGTCCCTTACAGGTGTGTCTGAGCCTGCTTGCTCTGTAGGTACAACCTAAGGAAGTCAGATGTTACCAGAAGGAAAATCTCTTGTGGAGCTGAACCCTAGCCTTCACTTAGGTGAAGGGAGCTGTATAGGGCACTTCTTAAAAACAAAACAGCAAAGGGAGTCTGATTTTCAACCTGTGTCTCTGTTTTCAAGCCTTGTGTGAACCAGTTGTGTTACATGGTGTTTCAAACTGCCGTGACCTGTGTGTGTCTGAAATGCTGCCTGGGCTTGCTAGGTGGGATCTGTCGGGGTCTAAATGCTCCCTTGCAATCTCTTCCTTTCTCCTCTTTCCATCTTCTTGGGTACGTAAGAGAAATCCACAGCAATTTCCGCCCCTCTGTGCTGTCTCCTTACAAGGTACAGAAAGCAAGAATATCCTGATTAATAAATAATGTTCAGCTGGCAGGACTCTCCTCCATGCAAGACACACAAAGGAGGAAGAAAACCCACAATCTTGAAATGTTCCTGGCAGTTGCAGTGTCTCGTAACTATTATTTGTTTTAGGGAGACTGCTAACACCTTTTACAGCAGGGTGTTTCCCCTCATTAAATACAGCTCAGTTATGGGATGAAATGCAAGAAGTGCAAATCCAGCAGAAATTGACCCTGTTTGGGCACATTGATAGCAGAGATTATCATTAATGGAAGATTAAATAGATTACATAAAAAAGGATTTGAATTTGTAGGCCATGTGGAATTTTTTTTTAAAGCCTACAGCTGTACTTTCCTGATACATATAAGCATCTCTGAGGATACATGTAAAATTCTCTGAGGCTGCAGTATCCACTGAAGGGGAGAGGGAGAAGAAACACAATCTTTGTGCCGTGAACTGCTGACATGGTGTGACCCCAAAGCAAGTATCTGCATCTGCCACTAACAGCTTTTAGGAAGAAAGGGAATTTTTTAAACAAATTCATCCTCATTTCCCAGGTTGAGCTGCATGTTCCTTCTGTGCCCGTTGCTCCAGCTGCTATTGAAATGAAAGTCATGGATCCCGTTGTACCGTGTGAATACAAATCTGACATGACAAATCTGATGCCCCAGCTTTCAAAATAGAGCACACCCTTGTGTGATCCTCTGGCTCGGCAAGATACATATGTGAGCAGGAGTCATAGGTTATATAGCATTTCACAGCTTTTAAGAAAAGAAGCAGCTGTCTTTATTTATACTGGTTCATGCTGCAGTTTATTTAATTGTTTTCACATGTTAAAATGGGCTCAAAATATGACTTAGGAAAATGGAAGGCAAATCAGGAGTTATTTCTCCAGAAAGCCGGATGATTGCCCACCTGAAGTAAATGTTGGTAAAGGCTTTTCTCTGTGTGTGTATTCATCTGAGGAGATGTTGTGAAATCTCTCACTTTTTTGTGGGTGTGCATAATGACAATAATTCTTGGTTGTGTTTCACTCAAAGTCAAGCTATCTGTTAGCTGTTCTGAAAGTTCTTGATGAAGATCCGTCAGGTTCTGACTAAGCAAAAGTCACTTACTCATCAAATCTTGCTCTGTGTCTTGTGCCTGCGTGTGTTTCTCATGATCATGCACGGACTATGGCTTTTCAGCATGAATCCAGTGCTCAACATAAAAATCAATCATTGATTTAGAAGGATAGTCCAGCCTGTAGATCAGAAAAATCAACCAACTGACTGGAACACACTAGTGAGGTTTTATTTTTGTCAAGCCATTGGTTTCATTTCTAGAGAGTCATGCCCTGATTTTTCCAATATGCATTTTTCATGGTATTCTGGGTTCTTCAGTAATGTTATTATCTTTAAATTGAGATACTATACTTACAAGAATTCCTGTGTGAATTCAGCTATGAAATAGCACTGTGGTTTCTCTTGCGTCCATATGACCAAAGGCTAATGCAGAGAACTGAGGTCGGGCAGGTGGGGCTCAACTAATGCATAGTAACCAAGGAAAGAGATGTTACAGAACTCTTGATCGATATGTCTTGTTAAGTCCAATTGTGACCTTTTTTTATGAGTCCAGACTGCAGCCTGAGTATACTTTGATTTCCTGCTAAAGATTTTCTGGTCCAGTCGCTTATCCTAGTCATATCTCTCTCTGTTGTTATGCACGGCATGGGTTCAAGTAACAAGCATCTGGCAGCTGAACTGTTACCAACACTGACATTTTGGTAAAAGCTGTTTGTTTTATTTTACACTGACTCAAATATCTTTTTCACATTAAGGATGACACTTAGATGGAACTGCGGGGTTTTCACCAACTGGAGGGTGTTGTGGGAGGTGCCAAACCGTAGTAAAACCAGACCTACTCTTCCCAGAGCTCTAAAACGTTCTGCCAACAAATGACATGTATCTGTGAACACTTCGCATTATGATCATGAGCTGTCATTGAAATTGAGGGGAGCACGCATGACTGTAAAGCACGTGCCTTTAGCATTGACTAAAATTAATGTCGGTTATTTATCAATTTGTAATGCATCAAAAGCTGTTGACTTGGGAAAAAAAAATACTGAAGCGAACAACTGGTAGTTCTAAAAGCATTTGCTTCTTCCTCATTCCCACTTACTTTCTATTCACATACCATGAGTCAACGTACCACAGACATGATTAGATTTGTGTTTCCCATCTGGAAGGCTACTGTCAAGGTAAAAATAATAAATACAGAATTGTAGTCATGCTGCTAAAGTGGAAGTTATTGTAATTTTATTTTATTTTTCATATTTTACAGCTATATAGTATAGTTAGGAACTAGTGCAGTTATCACTGAGTTCATAGGGAAGTGGAATGTTTAAATAAAAGTCCCACTCACAGATAGGTACATTGATTCTGTTCAGATATATTTCCTCTATGTTCCTTTTATTGAAGTGTTTGTTGGAATCCCATGACCTAGGAGAGCTTTCACAGCACTGGTTTGATGAGAGGAAGGGATATGGCTGAAATTACTCCATGCTGCCTTTTAACCCTGAAGAAAATTCTTTTGGGGGCTGTAAGGATTCTCATTACATTGATTTAACCTGTGATCACTGGTAAAAGCAAGGCCTTGCATTTTATTTGGCATATTTTTTTAGCATCTATACAAGGACATTATGTGATATATTATATGTTGACAACAGAATACCGTTATTAAATTAAAGTATTGATTTATTGCAAAGTATTATGCTAAAGTAATGTCAGTGGTTTGTCTAAACCCACAGAAAATGGAAATTAAAAATTAAAGCAAAAGACTTGTCTCTATCTACAGTATTGTGTCTAGTGTTGCAGTACATTTATCATCTGACTCACTGCTCTGAAACCTCCTGCAAAGCCCAGAAAATACAGATTGATATGGATTTGGCTTTGACTTTATCTTTGAATTCTATAGCTCATGTGGCTTTCAGGAAGTACCTAAAGCATACTAGTGTTTGGTTTTGCTGATTTCTCCCATGACTTGTTTTGAAACAAACTGTACAAGGAAAGGTGCCTACTAAAATCGTGTAGGACTATCTGGTCAGACAAACAAACAAACAAGTAAACCCCAGAGACTTTTGGGTGTCTCTAAGCCTGGTGATTTCTTTTTGAGATTCTTTATGGTTTGAAAAAGTTTCCAATATTCCCATCTTAACTGTGCACGTGTGTGCATGCACATGCGCACGCACAAAATACAAGCAGGTATTTGTACGTTTGCATGGGACCTGTTTTCGAGGAGTATCAGGACCTCAAAGCCTGTGTTAACTTCAGGACCGCTCTTTGCTAAGCAAGACAGCTACTTTGGTTGTGGTGCTTGTCCTTGCAGTGTAGTTCAGAAAAGAAACCCGGAGGTTTCATTGTAGCTAACTGGACTGAATGCCAAGTTAAAGTGCGTCTTTTTTAATCTGAAAGTCTCTTTCAGGTTCTGCTGTGTGGAAGGGATTTGTTGTCACCGTTACTCTTAAGCACAGGTGCTTTTTTTTTTTTTTTTGCATTACAAGAGTAGACAAAACACAGTTAGGAAAAACAACAAGATACTTTGTGTTTTGGAGATGATTTCTTACTCTAAGGGACTTAGTTCTTGGATCGATATGGTGAGGGTTAGAAGAGTCATTTAATAAGGCGGCTATGCTCCAGATCAGCACTGGGGCTGTGTTTTCTCATTGCTCAGAACTAAATTTCCAAGGCGGACAGCTCTTAAACCTGCTTTTATACTTTTGCCTTCCCCTTCATACCTAATCTCAGGCCACTCCACTGAGTAAAGTACATCTTCAGTGGAGGAAAGTAGCTCCCTGTGAGGGCTGAGCAGACGGGCTTGCCAGGCAAGGGCACTTCTGACCAGGACAAGAACAGAGGATGAGCATTCAAATGGACTTCTAGGTAACACACAGAGAAGGTAAATGCACATAGGTGGAGAAGTGCTTTTTGAGTGGGTTTTTACTTTTTATCACACGGGTTTCTGGGGCCCCTTGGTAAAATGCATTCAAGAGGAGAAGAATGAATAAAGAGCCATGAGGAAAATTAAAATAGCAACTGCATTTATAAATTTTAGTGTCCTTTTTACAGAAGAAATACTTAATTGGATCAACTCTTCCTGGTGAAATTTGGTAATACCAGGGAAAAATACATTTACTAAATGCTTATTGCTAACTGTTTAAATATTTGTTTCTGAAACTTTATCAATATGCTCAATATTACTCTAGAAGTATTTAAAAATATAGATAAAATATGTAAAACCTACAAAATTATTCCAGTATTCCATCTTTTCTGTCCTCCAAGGGCGGTATTTTGTGTTTCCAAAGCTGTGTTTCTCATGTGGTGTGTAAGTAGGAGGATTCCATGACTTTCAGGTCTTTTTTACAACATACTACTGATTTTTTTTTTTTTTTTTTTTTGATGTAGTTCTTACGACTGCTGACTGTAGGAGATAAACTATTCAGCTTCAAAGATAATTCACTTCATATCATGTTTAGCAACTGATTTTTAAGATCAAATTGATTATGTTTTTTCCTCAGAGTAATTTGATTTTTGTATTTCTGCAACAATTAAACCTTTGGGAAAAGTTCAGGTGGAACGGGAGAGGCTTGCTGTCCAATAAAAACCTAACTGGGTAAAAAGAAAAAGTGAAACTTTGGTGTGAAATACCTGGAGAAATTCCTGCTTTAGTCCCTGTAAAATAAGCCCAACAACTTGCAAAGTCTCCTCTTTTTGCTTTATCATCTCCTTTTTGTTTGTTACTTTTTGGTTTTATGGCTTTTCTTTTCCTTTTGAAATCTGAATTAGTCTCTTCACAATTCTAAGGGCCCTACACTTGTGTCCCATCCCCACCCCCCAGCTTGTATTTTACGCTTATAGGGAAGATACACATTAGCAATGCATATATATTGGCAATGTGGTACGTGCTTTTTGTAGAAAAATGAAGGAGTAGTTTAATCTGTATGAAAAGACCTTTCACTGAGGCATTTTGTAACTTTGTTAGCAAAGAATTGAGGGAAAAAAATCCTGTTAGTATTCTGTGTAGAAGTTGTGCTGAATTAAGTAGTTTAGAGTCTTTGGTTTTTATAATGAGATATACGGCCCAATTTTGCGAACATATAGGCCCAATTTAGGGTGTGCGAGTGATGCCTTTTCTCTTTTGTAGAGTTATGCATCTGCAGAATCAGGGTCAATTTATGTGAACATCTGTGTGAATAAATCTGTTACTGTGTCTTAGATTGCAGTGTGAATGCTTACAAAACATGCCTGTGTAAATAGATGTACATCAGCTTTAAAGTGCTGCTTTTTAAAAGTTGTCAGCATTATTTAAATGTGCTTATTAGAACTGAGTTTCCATTAGTGCATTTTCTTTTTTATGTGTGTTTAGCACTACTATGAAAAATGTACCATTACCCCGTTTATTCTTTGCCTGAAGTATGTTCTGTAGTAAAATCTTTGTGTTCTGGGGGACTGTAGTTGCTTAGCTGTAGACTGTCACAAGACATGTGGGTCACGAATTTTTTTGCACATCACTTTTAAATGATTTCCTTACCTGATTTTGAAATTTTTTGGATATTATTCTAGAAAATAATACTCTGGGTTTGTACAGTTTTTCTCTGTATTACTTCCTCAGCTAGATATATGCCAATATTGACTTTTTCCTAAAGCTTATAGATAGAAAATGTTTTCTAAAACATTAGAGATGGCAAGTTGTATTTTAAGATTTAGTTATTTTATGAAACCAAAATTATGACATTATCTTCACATTGTTTATTTCACAGCATCATCACTGTTAAAGTTCAAGATTCTAGTTCAGTAGGAACTGAGCCTTGATTGCTGGTTGTTACCAGATAGAGGGGCTATAGCACTGTGTAACAGTAAACCATTAAATTAGCATTAATAGCAAATAGCGTCTTTTCCAGATCTGATTATTTTCACTGATGTCAGAACTTGTAAAGCAAGCGCTTGAGATAAGAATGGGTTATTCTCTTGGAAGGGCTTTGGTGGTCTGTTTTTACTGCAGTGACAAGGGTTTTTTTCTAACATGGTTGGCAAGGAAGGTAGAAAATGTACAATCTAGCCTGCAGTTGCTGGGCTGCTTCTAAATGTACTCAGGATTTTAACAAAAACAAAAGTGTCAAAAAGTGTTGCTAACCTGCAAAATTGTGCTGCATTGTGCAATGCTAATGTTTACTTATGTCTCCCAGTTTAATGCGTAATAAAATAGCGTTTCCAACAGTGTGCTCAGAGTGGCTGGGAGCTAGCTGACCTTCTCAGTGGCTGAGTAATACTGTAATACTGTTGAGTATTAAAAAAAGATGTAGGGAATCCTTGTTTCCTCTCCCCCCAGTGAATTACAGTGCAAGTGGTCAGAGGGTTATCATTAAAACAGGACTGAGCTATCCCAGAAGTTTTGACTTGGGATTGATTGTGTGATTGACTTGCTAAAAACAATCTATCCATTGTCTTCCAAAGGGGTTTGTTAGTGTTTTTTTTAAGAGTAGTGTTGTGTGGAGAGGAAATTAATTTTCATGTTCAATCTGTCAGTGAATTTACAGAAGAGAAGCAGGGGTTTTGTTTGAAACCTAGAGATAAGCTGCACTGAAATGGTACGGTGATTTTCCTGCCATTTAACAGTATCAAATATGAAGACTTTGCACTGCCAGGGTTCAGTGGGTAGTGGGTTCAGGAACTTAACTGAGGGGATTATTCTGATGAGTGTTAGTGCTCCTGATTTAGAAGGGTAGAGGTACTTTTATAATTATTTCATAAGCAGCTAAACCACATTAGCCTTTAGCCTGAAATCTGGCCCAGCTACGTAAGGGTCATAGTGTTAAAGTTCAATCCTCTCAATCTTTTTTTTTAAATAACTAAAAATCCAAAATGCCATGCAAAAATACATACAGCAATGACTTTTTTGTCAAGCAGTTTGGGTTTCTTTTGCTTTTAGATTTCAATCTTTATTTTATAACTTATGGTAATAGAGCATACCATACATTTCACAGGGTCAGCTGCTTATTTATAAGACTGTATCTCAATGTAATAAAGTTGCTTGTAATTAATTTCCATCAATCAAAAATGTTAGTCAGAAAAATACAGGTTGCAAACTAGAACAATTTATAAATTGTAGTATCTAACAGGTGAAAATACTCATTGAATGCTGTTTCTGAGTTTGTAACATACACACTTCTAAATTCACTGATTTTCTCAAAGCAATGTAGAAATGATGCAATCTTCTACTAAACTGCGACTATGTACTTCTGCGACAGGTTTTCATAGTGCACGTAGGCTCTCTTCCTACCAAAGATGCTCTGTTAGGAGGTTGCACCTTTGCCTCAACTAATTACCTTCTGAGCTGTGAAGATAACGATCTTGATGCTCATAACGGTAATAAAAACAACACAGAAAATGCAACATTCACAGGATACTTTTAGAGTCATAGGATTTACAGTCTGAAGGCTCATTTGTACTGGGGAAGGTGAACATTTGCCACTTGGTGACTTGCTGTTGCCTTGCCTTACAGAAGAAGGGTGGCGGATGGGCATGGAGATGACGGGGTGAGCTGTACCCATCCTGCGCTTCTGCACAAGAAGCTCTTCAGCATGGTTTAGCCTGATCTGGGAAGACACAACCTTTGCCATGGCTCTGTCAGCATTAACTATCCTGTCTTGTTCTCTACAAAGCACAGAGGGAAAGAAGTGTTTCTAATACCTTTTCATATCTGGAGCACATTCATTACAGAGGCTTACTTAGTCCTAAATGAAAAGCAAGAATAGTGACTTAATATTTTAAATTGGTTTTAGAAATATCTGCCTGCAATAGGGAATTCTTACAGGTTTTAGTTCTTGGATGGCTGGATTTAATCTGAATATATGGAGCTGAAGTGTTGGTGTGCGATATGTTTAAGAGGAGAAGAAAGAAGAGTCTGATATTGTAATTGTTATTTTATAGGAGATTGAAGAGATCACTTGCATCTACTGAATTTCAGTAATTGGGTACACTACAAGGCTTGATTACACCTTGTGTTTACATACATTTGAAAAGCTATCCTCTGTTACCTTGG
The DNA here is from genome assembly GCF_000690835.1 of Fulmarus glacialis. Lineage (NCBI taxonomy): Eukaryota > Metazoa > Chordata > Aves > Procellariiformes > Procellariidae > Fulmarus > Fulmarus glacialis. The sequence goes on along the minus strand of NW_009196874.1, from coordinate 1,100 downwards.
CAGATGTAGGGATTTGTAGGCAGCCACAGCTTCACTGCTGTGAGGTGCATCCATAATTGTGAACATACACAGTCTCAGGAGCTACTGAGTAATGGCTCCTCATTCCAGGTTTGTTTACAGTGCATATTTTAGAAACATGAACAGATATTTATTCAAGTTTGATAATAATTAAAATGCATCTATCCCTGATTTTAACAATGATCCTGGCTGGTGATTGATGTACCTGTAGAAAATGGAGTGTATTGAACAGGCCTAAGCTAAAAGTCCTTACTGTAAAGAGATTATTGTGGGTAGAGCCCTCCAGTGAGGATGAGATATGCTAGGTGATAAAAAGACTAATAATTCTTATGAGATGTTTTATTTGCATACTGTGAGAATTTTGTCTGTTTAAAAGCAGTGTGGGTTTATTAGGGAGCTTATATTTTTAAATGCTTTTAAAAAGATAGTGTAAGATTATAGATAATTAATTAAATACATTACATTTGAATTATTTGAGATTATTTTTCAACCATCCCTTAACATTCTAACACTCTTAATATTTTTTCAGGATTGTAATCCTGTTTATTAATGCAATCTATATGACAGCATAGATTCTTGGACTTTTTCCTTAACAAACACTGCTTAAAAATAAATTTACTGTATTTTGTGTAATGAAATAGAATTAGAATCTGAGGAACTCATCTCATATGTAACTGAGTATACAGTGGGAGCTGTAGGCTGCTCTGCAGTTCTGTAAGAATCACAGCAAGAAGCAGGATAGACCACAGACAGGCACTAGACTGAATGTTTTACTTGAGAACTAATAATTAAAGCTTGTTAAAGAATTTAGAGTCCAAACATAATGAAGCTCTTCTAATTATCACCAGATTTTGGTCCAACTCTTCATTGGCAAAGAGGTAATTAAAAGCTTCTAAGTTCAGTTCAGCTGTGCATAAACGAAGGTTGGGATAATCAAAACACAAATAAAGGAAATAGGAGGATATTAGATTAAATATATGTGATGTGCAATTTCAGTAGTAGTTATGGAAAATAAGATGGTGTAAAAAAACCCAACAAACCCCAAATGTAGTATCAGAGATAAAATCATAGAATGGTTTGGG
>NW_009196873.1:0-23287 GCF_000690835.1 Fulmarus glacialis | reverse complement strand
GATCTTATTGTAGCCTTTCAGTACTTAAAATGAGCTTATAAGAAAGATGGTGGCAGACTTTTTAGCAGGGCCTGTTGCAACAGGACAAGGGGGAATGGTTTTAAGCTAAAAGAGGGTAGATTTAGACTAGATATAAGGAAGATATTTTTTACAATAAGGGTGGTGAAACACTAGAACAGGTTGCCCAGAGAGGTGGTAGGTGCCCCATCCCTGGAAACATTCAAGGTCAGGTTGGACGGGGCTCTGAGCAACCTGATCTAGCTGAAGATGTCCCTGCCCACAGCAGGGGGTTGGACTAGATGACCTTTAAATGTCCCTTCCAATCCAAACTATTCTGTGATTCTTTCTTTGAAAATTATCAAGGATCTGGGATCCAGCTTGGACATTTTTCCAACAATGGAAAATAGTAAACAGCTGAACTGAGGAGCAAAGTCACTGATTACAACAGAGTCACTCCAGATTCACTCTGCTAAAAATGAGAGGGGGAGGAAATGCTTTTTGCCAAACAAATCATGCCACTGTAGAGGAATTGTGAAGAGAATGACTCCTGTATTTTGTCTAAGTGCACCCCTGAAGGATCTCCTCAGGTTTAGCTGGAAAGCGCCGGGCTATACCATCTGAGAACCCAGCTACACCATGGGTAGTGACCTGCTTGGCAATACCAACATTTGCATGCCTAGATAGATGCTCAGCACAGGAAGTGAAGTTGACCCAGGAATTTTACTAGTACAAAGATAATCTGAGGCACGCTGACATTCTTCACTTTTAATGATTTGTGGTGTGATATGGAAAGCAATCATATCCCTCTGTAACTTAGGCCACTGTTCTGAGTGGGCATTCTTTGGGAAACATTTATATCCGCTTCTAGCTAAAAATAAAGCTTCAAATGACAATTTATAAGCTGAGTACTACAGGTGAAATGATCAAACCTATAGGTTTCTAGTGAAATTATTTAATAAATCAGAATAGTTAACATAAAAATGACACAGAAAACCTCCTTCTTTGAAGGAAATTTGTTCTGAGTGGAAAATGTAGTAAAAATGAATAAATTAATTTTTTTTTGAAAGGTGGAAGAGAATACTGTTGCCTCCATCTCTTATGCATTTTCATGTTTTTCTCTGTGAACGTGAAAAGACTATCTTCACTGAATAAGAAATAAACCTACATATAGACCATCCCTAAGAAAGATCTTTATTTCCCTTCACAAACTATGGAGGAAAAAAAAAAGACTTTTTTTTTGTTTATTTTTCACAGTGAGTCATCAGACATACTCAACTTTGAAAATGTAAACTGAAAAAAATCAGCAGGGAAGATACAGAGTGGTGTTTCAGGCAGTCTTAAAGGGGAGAAGTGACGTGTGTGTGTGTGTATGTGTGTGTCTGTTCATGTAAATGAAAAGGGGAATTTTAAATGTTTAAGGATAGACAAACTATCTGAAAAGGTAGAGCTACCATTTGCACATGGAGAACTGTATAATCCCTCATGGAAAACCAATTGAAACTCCTAAGTGTGGAGTCTGTTTTGGCCACAAAGCGATTCAAAGCTGATACATTTACTGCACAGAATGGCTTTTAATTTCCAGCTCTGAAGCTGAATCCTCCTGTGTTAAAACCAAACAACTGTGCTAAGATTATGTAGTGATGTTATTACATAATCAAGATTGGAAACTGGAAAATAAATTTACCAGTAAGACTGGAGATTGTTAGAGGCAGAAATTAATTAACTAAGCTGGAATTTGACTAGGACATCAGGATGTAAATGATGTAAATTCTTTAACTACACTAAACAGCTAAAATGCACTTCTCATTTAAAGGCTTCCATTTCTAGAAGAGTCAAGGTCCCAAAAGCATGATAGAGAATTTATTTCTTATTTTACCGGAGAGGCAAATGCCATATACTGAATCAGCACAAGCAATCCTGAAAGATAGCTCTGTCACCAGACTGAACCTGCCTCAAGGCAGCTTGCCTTTTGTATCTAGTGGAAAGGTTTCATTTCACAGGGGGACTTATTCCTATCTCTTATTTTATTTTTGGATCCTTTATTTTGTGGCTGCATATGGGGTCATTCAGGTGCCTCCTGAAAGCAAGGAAGCTATGGGTCGGTAATCTGCATTCTTAACTTTAATTATGAAAGGAAATAGCTGCAATCTTTGAGAATGGACCTTTTCATCTTTTGAAAACTTCAGTACAGTGTGAAATAAACAGAGAATATGAAATTGTTCCTCTCTACTGCAATACTGCCATTTATAAAAGGGTTATGTTGTGCTGTTTTCCAAGTTATTATCCTGCATAGGCAGGAAGAGACTACTAGCAACTGATTCTTGATATAGGTCAAGGCTGACTGTATTATCCCTAAAATCTTTCAAGACCTAGTAAGGCAAATGTCTTCACATCTTGTGATAACTGTCAGGAAGGTTGAAAGAACTAGGCTAGAATGGTGTAAGACATGGTGGGCATGAGATCTAGTAAAAGAAATCAGTAAATACTGACAAGCTTTGATCTATTAGACATTTGTAGGTTCATCATTTTATGTTTTTAAGCTCTTCTCCAAGCACTGCAGATGATTGAAATTTTCTCACTTTTTACAGAATCACAGAACTACAGAACAGTTAAGGTCAGCCCGGACATCTGGAGATTGTGTAGTTCAAGATGTCCTCCACCAAGGGTAAGCCTTCCTTGCTCCAGACTTTCTCCTTGGTGGTAAGGGCCTGGGATTCCTGAAGGCCAGCCTTATTGGTAAACACTGAGGCAAAGAAGACATTAAGTACCTCAGCCTTTTCCATGTCCTTTGTGACCAGGGCCCCTACCCCATTCAGCAGCAGCCCACTTTTTCCCTTCTCTTCCTTCTGCTGTTGATGTAGAAGCCCTTCTAGTTGTCCTTCATGTCCCTCGGGAGACTCAGCTCCAGCTGGGCTTTGGGTTTCCTGAACCTATCACTGAGTGTGTGAAAGCAAATTTCCTTGTTCAACCTACCGATTCCAGGATCTAAGACCTTATGAAATAAGCTAAATCAATACCATCCAGGTTTAAGATCCAGCTAGGTACAGACAACATTGAACTTTGTTATACAAACACTTGAACATAGACTGTTAAGGAATAAAGGTGAAAAGAGAGCTCACTGAAAACACCAGAAAACCAAATTTACTTCTCAGGCTACTGCTACCAGAGGAACAGGAGGGTTGCATGGCAGCTACCCTTGATGTAGTACCTGGCCCCCTCTGGTAATGACGGTCTACTCAGTTCCTCCATCCGTGCTAGGGATGGAGCAGCAGCCAGTGAGACTATCCAAGGTTTTGGTGTAGTCAAACAAAGTTATTTTGCTGTTTCTGACAGTCTGGGCAACTCTAACTTACAGGCAGTCAATGCTAGCTACAAACAGGGACAGGTAACTAACCATGGAGACAAATTAAGTGTATGTGCAGAGAGGATTTAAAACCTTATAACACAAAAACTGGGAATTTGTATCTCATCGGTGTCTTTTGATACCTGCAAAGAAACTGAGTATGCTCCTGTCCTCTGCTGCAGTGGGGAATCTCACACTGAGCAAAGGACTGCAAAAAGGAGACGGCAAAAAATTGGGATTCACGTTGCCTTTCAAGGAAGTGAATCTTTTGCCCACCTGGGTGGGGAGGGTTTCTTTCCAGCAGAGGGGAATGCTGCTGCTCTTGCAGATGGCACACGCTCATTGCCTCACCCTTTCCCGCAAAGGCAAACAGACAGAGCTATATATTTAGTTATGTTCTGATCTGCTTCATGCATGTATTTGGCATATATTTTTTTTATCTAACCTGTGGAACGAGTTGCCACAAGATTTTGAGTCTGAGCTTATTTTGAAGCCTTAGGGTTTCACAGTGCAAACTAAAGCCAAAGACGTTAAGTTGATTTTCATTTATCTGAAACAGTAAATTGCATGATTTGGAAAAAAAAGGAAAATGCAGTCACATCTCGAAAGAGCTAATTTAATTTCTGTTTTGTTTCCCAAGCTGGTAGTTTGCTGCAGAAACTCAGTTCTTGATTAATATGCATCGTTAATCATTTAAATAAAAGTGCACCCCATAATTTCAAAGAACAAAAAATGCCACTTGACTGCTATTTCAGCATCATAATTAGAAGTCTTTAGACATGTTACTTGACAGAATACATTTAATAAAAATGAATAAACCTTGCTTGCAGGGTCATCCAGTCATGAATATTACTAAGTTCTTTCTCTTTTTACCTTGTGTATATATGTGTATATACTTAAATTCAGATAAAGTTAATCTTAGAATAAGAGAAGTAAATAATGGTTCTTGTAATTAGGATCTGAAGAAGGTGAGACATTGAAAAAGCAGCAAGATGACATGTCAGTGCATGCCTGACTCTTCTACTCATCAATGAATATTTTCACTCCAGATCTTTCCCTCTTGGGTATGTAATTCAAAAAGTGTTCCTTTAAGTTCCGTTCAGTTCTTATTCAGATACGCCACTGGGCAGTGTCACCAGATCAGCACAATGCAAAATGAAATGGAAAAGTACAGAAAGATGAAGATTCTGAGATATTTGAACAGGTTATTACATGTCACGTGTACTTATCTGAAGGGACACATTTGCTGTAGGAGCACATTTCTTTGTGTTCAAATCACTCATATTCCATTTCATCCTTAGCTCATAATCATGCTGGACATTGTGCACCACAACAGCTTAGCTATGATGTAAGTCCCAAATTCAGAGGGCTAGATCAATGAATTGATTATGTGTTCCTTAGTGCGTACAGATGACTCTAAGATGAATATAAAAAGCTGAAAACATTAAGGACAGGCAAGTTAGGACAGAACTTCTGGACTAAACGGAGGTTATTAGGTTCAGATTGTGTTTTGAATGACAAGTCTTAAAGTTAAACGGATTACTCATCAAGCTCAATCCATTGTAATTAGAAAGCACCAAAAGTCCCTGACCTTATATAAGATCAAGATATATTGGTGGAACAGCTTTTAATAATACATCAAGTGCCAAAATTTATGCTGAGGTCACTTGTAACCATGCCTGTACCATTCCTAAGCTTTTGTCAATCACTCCCTGAATTGGTCATAAAATGCTTCTATGTTCTCATTTGCAGCTCTGGTAATTGGGACATAAATCTGGAGAGCAGTCAGAGGAAAGTAAAATGTAGCAAAATGGTGTGTTCACTTGTTGGACTGTACCTCAGCACAGTATTTTCCTGTTGTCTAGTGACAGATGTGCTCTGTTCTCAGGCAAGATCAAAAATAGTTAGTGGAATAAAGTTTGGTTTTTAAAAGCTTTTGGTTATTGTCATTGTACTAGATTTGTGAAATTCAAGTAATCTTTTTTTTTTTTTTTCCCAAAATGTGATTTGAATACAGTGATATATTTCACTAAGATTCTTTTCTTTTCATCAGTAAGGAAAATTTGCAGTGCTAATTCAGATACCGTAAGAGACAACAGAATGGATTCATGTGTCTTCTTCCTGCCTTGTTTTTTTGAACATAGATGGTGCTTAAACTTAATCTCTTAATCTGTAATTAGAATTTACCAAAATCTTACTAACACTAGGAAAAAAAAGTCTTCTAGAGGAAAATTTTAATAAATGAAGCAGGAGATGTGGAAAGTCTCACGGTTCTTTTCCTGGCTTTGTTTTTCACCCAGTGTATCGTGTTTGGCAGCTCATTAACTGTCTTTACCTGTTTCCCTGTGACGAAAATGGGACTGTTAATATTTTGCCAAGGGCATACAGATCAACAAAACATACACCAAACAAAAAAGATGGAGTGCTTTATTTTCTTGCTACTAGATGTTAATATGAAAAGTAGTAGTAAGACTACTCATGAAGATGGGTAAGGCTTCTTGTTGCTAAAAAGCAACAATATAGTCCACCCCTTCAGCAGAAGTACTGACTGGTGTTTCTAAACAAGACTGTTACCTTCCAGAAACTTAAGATTAAATCACTTGCTTATGAACCAGGAAACTATTACAAATCTACAATCCAAATTAAGATTCATGTACTGTGGGCCAGAAACTTACTCTCAGATTACACAGTACCAAAGCTATTATTTGTCTATTTTACAGGAAGTAAAACTCCGGAAGTGTGGCTCAAGAATTAGTTAACAGTGCTGTGGAGAGATCTAAGCCCAATAGCAGCATAGGAAAAAATAATTGATTCTTTGTAGCTCCGAAGAATGGACTGAAGACAACCGTACACTTTGCTTGTGGGCACAAGCTGCTGTAAATTCAAGCCCTCTACTTTTGTTCTGTCAGCAAAAAACACATAATTTTTTCTCTTCTGCAAAATACTCTGTGCCCTAGGTTATCAAACACTGTAATAATGTGTATCTTAAACTGTCCTAAAAATGGAGTTCTTTAGAAGACTGGAACATTAAACTAGTGAGCAATGTTTGGATTGAAGAGAGATGGGCCAGGGAAAGAACAAAAATGATACCCCTAAAACTAAAGATATTCAGTGAAATGAATATAGACAATGGCGGCCATCCCTGAAATCCTTACTCTATCTTTGAAAAGAAAATTTCCTGCCAGAATGAAAATGGAAAAGGATTTCAGGCTTGGCCTTGAAGCGAGAAAGTGAAGGTACACATGTATGTAGCTGAATGCTTTCTTTTAGAAAAACAGAGGCCAGAAGTGAGCCTCTTGAATAAATACAGTCATTTTCAAAAGGACTAAACAGCCAAGACTTCACTTTGAACTTGAAGTATGTATTTGAGGGACGAGCCAGAACAGCTGTAGTGAAACTCACATTTATGTTGTCTAATAGTTCCATCATTAAAGATTCATGAAACTGACAAAAATTAAATCAAAAAAATTCAAACATCTCAGTCACAGGAAATCTTTGAAATTCAGCAGAAGCAAAAACTGAAGGAGGTTTCATTTCTTCATCCTGTGAAACTCCATCCCATTTTTGCCAAGATATAACAGGCTGTAGACTGCTGTGTCTATCCCTATCCCTTACTGCTCACAGGCAACACAAGGAAGTCACTTGTATATGGCCTTTTAGGTGGGATTTCTCAACCTTGGAATGTGTATCTTGCAATTTCAATAAAGTTTTTGTTTGTTATGTTTTGGTAAGATATACAGTTTTTATCCACAAAGTGCCTGGAAAAAGGCACAGGAATCAGTACAGCTGATGTGTTTTTCACTGAATTTGGCCTCTTGAGGAAAACAAGCAATGCCTTTTTTACTGGCAAAGTTCTGCTGAAACACAGATGTGCAGCTATATCAGGAAAGTTAAACTGTAGGAACACGCTCCATTTTCTTGGAAAAGGCAATAAAGAGAGACCATGTGCAATGTCTGCTGCTTCAGACTCAAAGAAAAACTTGTAAGCCCAAGAATCTGATTGTGTGTTTTTTTTTTTTCCCCAACAGATCATCTGCTTTTTTAAAACTTATTACCTTTCCCTATAAGCTTTGCATTCTTTTTCTTCTTTCGTGCACTTTTCAGAGTATATGACCTCCAGTAACTATCACTAGTACTGGGGTCTTCCCCAGCATGTGTCAGTCTTTTGAATACTCCATTACTTGCTAATCAAGTTAAAATGAACTCAGCTTCACAGTATGTCAGACCTTAATAACTGGACAACTGTTTGCTTCTTAAGACCTTCACAAGATGAAGAAATACAGGATGTACTAAAGTTCAAAATTTTTTTCAAAAAGACATTTGAAGTGTTCAAAGAGAATACTCTTCCAGATACTTTTCCTAGACGACAATTTCTCAGATCTCCTTATTGCTGTTTTGGGGTTTTTTTGTTGTTGTTTGTTTGTTTTTGTGGTGTGTGTGTGTTTGTTCGTTTTTTAATGTTGGATAACTTATCTTGAAGTGATAAGTACCTTTCTCCTAGACCTTATTGAAATGAAATGTTACTGCATGCAGGAGTCGTATCTAATTGACTGTAATGGGACCTTCAGCTAGAATGGTCACATCACCCTGGCTGAGCGGCCTCTTCTGAAAAGTCCATGGCTTATGATCCTTCATTATTTACTTGTAGATAGTAGGAAGGGATTTAGTGCTTGTGAAAAACATTGGCTCAACTAGCTTTAGTGCCTAAAGACTGCTACTCAACCAATGAGCAGTATAAGCACTGAGTAAGCTGCAACAATGTCATTGTGACCGAGGATGGTAAAGATCAGAGGCGTGTACACTTCTTTCCACAGAGCATAGCTGATCTGCTGCAATCACCCCCAGAAATAAGAGTTTAATTAATTATGTAGCCCTTCTCTCGATCTCCCTGCTGAGAAAGCACGTTTAGGGCTTTATTTTGTGTCCATTCAAGACAACAGCAAAACCCCCCCCCTTATTTGTAGAAATTAACATGTTTTTCTTAAAAGGACAGCTGAAGTAGGGAAAAGGCAGATTTGATTGCACTGGTAACCAATTCTGCATCACTGTTTCAAGAAAAGGAATCGGAGCTGAATGATCCATTGCAGCTACCTACCAAATCAGTCTTTACCATCAATTTTATTTTATTTGATCTTTAGGTTTTAAAATCTGATTCAACACACTCTGTAAAAAAAATCCATTTTCCTCTGAAAGCAATTTTTCTCTTGAACTGCTTTTCCTCACTAAGATTTGCTGAGGGGCTTTCCCTCCCTCTCTAGGCCCTTTATCTCTCAGGAGGCTGCCTTTTAATTAAATAGTTTCTTTGGTTTGGTTAATTTTTTATTATTTGTTTAAATGTTATTGTTTGTGCTTTGAATTGATCACCCCTGTATAATCTGAAGCTGAGCGTTTGCTGTGGCACTGAATGAATTTCTTCTGCTATTGCCTGAGGACATTGTTGCAAACAGAGTGTTGCAGTTGATAAAGATTCTCAGGATAAAAGAATTTACAACAAAGGATAAATTATTTTTTCCTAAAGCTCAATGGCATCAAGATCAAGATCAGATACTGTTTCTCTTTTTCTCAGTTCCAATTTCCATTTGCTTAGAAAATAGGTTTCTACTTATTTGGACTAATATGAAAAGCACATTGTCATACAAACAACCGCAACACTCAACAGAACAAATGTGCCTTTGTCACCAGTGTTTCTTTGTAGCTACCCTTCTAGCCATTAACAACAGGCCCAAACCAAGTGGTACTATTTTAGTCCCAGTGCAATTTTCTTGTTCCTGCAAAGAAACACCTTTTACTGTTCAGTTAAAAGCAAACTGACACTTCCAGCCATTCTGTGTTGCAAGTTTATTTCTTTTCATAGTCTTTTACCACTTTGTTCTCACTGAGTTTTCAAAGCATGAAATTTCTTTGCATCTTTTATATTAGATACAGTTTTGCTGATGTTATTGTTTCACTTCTATAGAACAGTAAAAGAAGATAGAAATATTCTGTGCAGGAATGTCTACGCACACAGAAATACATGAGAAGCAGTAGAGAACTTTGCTGCACTCAGACCAAAATAGTCAGTGATGGTAACTTCTTCTGATACCTCTAATTCTGGTGCACAGCTCTTTTTTCTGCCTAGTGTTCTTCTGAGCTTTGATATGCATTGAGCTCCTTTTCCTTTTCAAACGAAGCTTTTAGCACATGGTGATGGGCTGTGGTTTATTCAGAACTTCCTTAGCTCCTGAAATGAATTTGGATGAAAATCTGCACCTCACTCCATTCTGCCACAAGCCTTCCATTCTGATCTTAAAAGTGACAAAACTTCCCTATCCATTTTCTACGTAGTCATTGGCGTTCCACTACCTAATGGACATTATCAACAGAGCTGTAAAGCTACCTGTAACTACAACAATATCACAGAATTATAGATTTTAGGAGAGAAAAGAAATAAAAAGTGAATCACTTCCTGGCTACACTATATTGCAGTGTTGTGTACAGCAGTGTATTTCCTGTTGCTTTATCTAGTCTAGTTTCAGGCATCGAGCATTGCTATTTTTCTGGGGATACCATTTGACAGTCTATTACATTTCATTGTTAGCAAGCTTTTGCCTGATGTTCAGTCCAAACGTCCTTATACTGGATCATCCCAGATCACTTGCTGCACAGAGTATCTTTTAAAGTCAATGAAATCCAGGTCCCTTAGGTGATTTTCAACACCCTGTGGAGTTTTTGTATTATTTTTATTTTAAAACAAAGAAAGAAAGAAAAAAATGACATTCATTTCTAAACTTACAAGTTAAAATTGTTTTTGTAATAGTCACTGGAGTAATAGGTAAAAAGCCAATTATGGAAGAAGTGCATATTACAACCTTTAGTTAATGCTTCACTTCTAGTTAATGCTTTAGTTAGAAAGTCAGGCTTTAGTTTGCTTTCTAGAATGTTGTTTAAATGTTTTCTTTTCCAAAACACTGGCCCTAGATTTTGTCTGAAATTACTTTCTTTCACCTAATGTGAACAAACAGTCCAATTTTGCAAATCTTCTGGATGTGGGGCACTTATTTATTTGTATATTTTCTTTAAGTCTGAATCTTCATCAAAGTGATTGTTTGGGTTGTCCTAAGTATTCACTTTGTGCACTGAAACCAGCCAGTTTTGCCACCAAGATCTGCCAGAGCAGTACATACACCCAGCATCTTCCCAAGCTTCCATGTAACACAGTAATGTAAAGAGTCTTCATAGACCTTCTTCAGTTCCCTTGCGTCATTTGGGGCTGCAATTCAAATTTCTTTTTCCACCTTGTCTCACAATTTCTTTGTTACTCCCCTCTAAGCAATTTATACTCCTTTTATTCTAAAACAGAACAATTTTCATATCTTGGCCCTGAAAAGACTATCTGTGTATGGCTGAAACTTAGACATCACCTTGATGCTTGCTGTCTGACGTATCATGGTAAAGAACATATCCCATGAGACTGCAGCATCCACAGACCATTCTAAAAAAGAGCACCAAGGTCTGGAGAGAGGCGGACAAAGAATGATGTCCTCCAACAGTCTATAGACCTCTCTCTTAACCTAGCCACTTGGATATGGGGAGACAAGATTTTAGATTATCTGGACAGTTTGGTTCTTTTCTAGCCAAAAGGATCTCTAAGACTGTGAGGAGAAGCAGTGACAACTGTCTTCAGCCAGGATCTTCCCTTTGGGACCTATTGTCACAGACAAACTACCTAGATGGTTCAGTTTTTGTGTTGTAAACTAGGCATGAATTTAGTGGTATTTTGGTGTCCTCTGTGGACACTCCAAGAACACATTAAATGTGACTGAACGTAGCTGATGCTACTTGTGACAAAGGACTTCTAAAAGTGGACATAATAGATGTTTATTTTAAAGGTCTACAAATGCACATTTCAGACTAAAAGCTATTATCAACAAGAAATTAAATAATCGATATTTGAATCCCACCTGCATATTACCTTTGAATGTTATATCTATATCTATACATGAGGACAAAGTAAAGTAATTCTCTTCCTCTTTTGCCTATTACAGCACTACATAGCAGCAAAGTGTAATGCTGCCTTATTTCTCCAGGGAGCATGAAGACTACTGATGAATGACTCCTCTGGCAGCTTTGCCACACTAAAACAAGCACAGTTTTTTTTTCCTGCTGCCACCGAAGCCCCTGGGCGGCTGCTGGGGCTAGGGAGGAAGCTCTGCTGCAGGGTGGGTAAAGGGCAGCGCTGACTGGGTGGACAGGACCATCCTGTGCCTTTCCCTGCTCCTATCCAAAATATTTCCAGGGCTAGGTTGTACTTTCCAGGCACAGCCAGTTGCCTGAACCTTAGTTATTAGCCTGCAGCAGCTGAAATCACACTGCTAGCTGGCAATTACCTCTTTACGTGTAATGTAAAGTGTGTGACGTCCAGCTGCCTTTTGGCCTTTTGTACCAATAAGTATGTTCTGCAGTAGTTTCTTTGGCAAGGTTGAGGAATGCAAACCACTAAATGGTAATACCTTTCAGATGCCCTGAAGTTACAATAAAAAGAAAATTAAACCATTTAAAAAGTCTTTAATGAAGTGATACAGTAATTAAATTCTAATTAACAAAAGGGATGGTTATTTCCTACTTTTGTACACAGATGTATAACTTGTGCTGTTGCACCTAGTTCAGCTATAAGAGTTTCAGTAATGCCACTTCCACATCACTTCACATTTTAGAAAAATCACATTATTGACAAAAATTTGGGGGGTTCTTGTGGGAAAAAAACAATTAGTCTCCAAGACACTGTTACTGACACTTAAACATTCAGAAAGAAGCTGATACTACGGAGCTAATTTTATCACTAAATAACATTCAGAATTTAATCAGTAATTTGAGATTAATGTTTGCCCATTAGATCTTGCTTAGACTTTTCACTAATAATGTAACCAAGTCTCTGGCTGGTGAGCGAGTTAGACAGTCCTGTGTGAGCTCCTGCACCTGGCACTGGGAGTGGGGCTTCCAGAGTGCAGTTTGGGCTGCAGTAGAGATGTTCCATTTCCAGACTTGATTATTTGCATCATGGGGAAACTCTGGTGAAGTTTACAAGGAAGTGTCCTTTGTACTTGCAACAGATGGGAGTGAGAGATTCTTTTTTATGTTTAGGCTGGAGTGTATCACATGAAAGTCCCTAGGACACAACTTTGAAAGAGGAAAACAAGAGGGAAATAAGAAGGTGAACTTAATCTTTTATTCCTTCCAGAGCCCATCAATTTAATAAGACTTATTCCTTGTGCAGTTATAGAAATAATGTGATTAATATGGGGAATTGACATTCTGACCTCTTCTAACACTGTGTAAGTAAGAAATAAGGGATTCTGTGTTTTTACAGCAACCTGCCTAACTCTTCTGAAAGCTGGGATTGGTCAAGCTACAATCAAAATATACCATATCAAAATTTGCACCTCCGAAAGGCTTTATTAGAAAGAGAATGAAAAGTAATGATTTCATATCAGTTTATTTTCAAAACCTCTCACATATCACTTCATGCTTAATCTTTAATTACATATTGCACATTTAAGGTTTAGTGCAAGTTATTGAAAATCAATAAGGTTATAAATGTAGGATTGGTAATTGCTGCATGACTTGTACAATATCTTATTTACATAATTCATTTACTGGCAACTTGCATTTTAATTAACCTAGAATGAGTGCTTCAATGAAATTGTAATTTAGTGTGCTAAATTGAAAAAGTTGTCAAATCTTGCACTTAGTCATGCAACTGTGAGTTTCATTGTCTATTCAGAAAGATTAAGAATTGTGCAATTAAGAAGATGAATTTAATCCTTGATTCCCAATGTATTATATAAATCTTTGTTTTTTCCTGGTAAATTGTGCTTAAAACGTGGTAATGATCAGAAACACTGCCAAATTAACAGGTTTTGCTGACCAAATTTTCCCCTACAGTATTCTTATTCAATAGATAAAGATGTCATAAAATACAACTAGAAGAAAAAAGTTGATGAAGAAGTAGTCACCTTAACAGCTCCCCAAATGCTCCATGCTGACACTGAAAATATGAATAGAAGTAACAGAATCTGGCCCTTCCACTGGTGAATGGGAAATACTTGCTGCCTTTTATTATAAAAACAAAAAGCTTAATTCCAGCCTAAGAAGATAGCTCTGGTAAACGCAATATCAAGATTTTCCATAACTCTGGGGACCAAAGATCATATGGAATTATGCAAGAAAAGTGGACTTAGCTCTTACAGTAGGAAGAAACTTGAGTTAGATTTTTACTGACCTGCTTAAGCTATTGCAGATTATATGTAAAATCAAATATGCAGAATTCCCTTTCTCAGCTATCTCCTGCTGACAGTCCTTTGTATATTGAATGAATTTTCTCTAATCTTTGATTTGATATTAATGTCCATATTCTTGGAAAGAAATTTCTTAATGGCTTTTTCCCCAAATATGCATTATAATATTGTTGAGAATACATTTTTAGTGTTCATCTGGAAAATACCAAAAAGACTGTTATTGTATTCTGGTCATCTGTGCTCTGACATAATCAGTCCTTTCAGAAAACCCATAAAAATGCAATGGGTTTTAAAAGGGCAATCACATTGGAAGTCATATTGTCTTATTTATAGCCTTTCTGAGCTTGTGAATATATTGACATAAATACTTAGCTAAAGTTAATTAATAGAAAGCAGTTGCTTTATAACACATAAGACAGGAGTTTTTTTGTCACACTTGAGCAAAACAGACAGACAAATACCATCTCTTTCACCTGATTTTCAGTGCGGTGGCTGAGATTTAGACAAAAGATATAATTTAGTTATTTCAAGGAACTTCTATGTCAGTATATACTTCACAAGATGTAATATAATTTGTCTGCTACACTACTTATGCAGCATGCTGTCTGGCACAACATTCCCTCTAGACAGAAGGTGCTGACATATTAAAGAAGCAAGAAACAAGCATTTGATCTTCTGTTTATATTGCTTTTCTCAGAAAAACAGGAGAGCCAATTCAACAGAGATTTGGTTGCCACTGTGTGAACATAGCTCCTGACCTGAGGGGTAAGCTGGAATTTCATAGCTTTACCATCTCAATAAATTTAAATACAGTGTAATCTTTAAAAAGAAAAATTTTCCAGAAAATATCTTTTCACATTTTTAGTTCAGGTGCATGTCAATGATGTTGTTTTATATAATCAGACATGATGCACGGCATTTTAGCCTAGCAATTTTGAAGTAGAATTTTTCAGAAAGGAAAAGAAGTATTTCCTTAATGGCTTCCCTTCCTATCATCAAGAAAATGCTGCTTGAAGCATCAGAGCTAAGAGAGCTCTTAATATCAAAGTGGCTTACTATGGGAGTGTATATTTGAGTGTCACAGATTGTGCTGAGAGTGAGGGAGAATATTAAGTTTATATGCAACAAGCATCATGAAGTTCTATTTCCCTTTACTTTACCAGATTTTAACAAAATGCTCTAGTGGATGAAAGTGTCTTTAATCTCTTGTCTCCAGACTTAAGTCCTTAGATTGGGAATGAAAGTACTAATTAATTTTATTTTCACAATGAGATAGAATGGTTACAATGCACTGGATATATTTTACTCACTTCAATATTGGCTTTAATTATATGAGGTGAAAGAATAGGAAAAATGGAGACAAATACAAAGAAAAACAGTATTAGATACTGGTTTTTCTTTGAAAAGAAGAGGAACGCATCTGTGTTCCAAGCTGCAGGCTGCTGCAGTTCCCCGGTACCTGAACAAGTTAATTGAAAACTATCTTTGATACCTCTGTGATTGCTGTTGTGAGTGGAAGAGTGGCATGCATTTGCCAAATCTTTGCCATTTGAAAATGAAAAAAGGGGCTATTCAAAATTGAAGCTGAGGGCTCAGACACATAACCACGGTTAGTACCATTTAACAATCTAGCCCCTCCATGCTAAGGCACAGTAACTGCGAGTGAACTGCTCCCAGATCCCTAAATGTTAAAGACTTATATTACTACTGCCCAATGACAAAGTTAAGCTGCTCATTGCCTATATGTGTATACAAAGCCACTGGATTAATGAATAAAAGACTACAGCTCAACTAAGGTATCATAATGTGACTGTGCATTGGAACCTCCCATGTTGCAGACATTCACAAACTGTTAAAGAGGGCTGAAACATTTAGCTTTTTTTTCAGCAATAGCTGCAAAAGAAAACTGCAATACAAGCTTTCATAATCTGTTTTTTCAATGTGCCTTGTGACATCTCTTGTAATAGAGACAGTAAATTCTCAGCACTAGTTCAGCCCCTTGCATCTCTGAGAATCATAAAAGACTATGTATTCACGTGAGGAGGCCATCCATTTCTCTCAGATCTGCAAAATCCTTCAGATGACAATGTCTTCTGATTATCAAGGTTGGATACAGATCAATGCAGTGGTGAAGGGGAAGTCTATAGTCAATTCTCTAACAATGTGGTTTCTCTTAATACAGGATTTGATATTTGTATTTGAGTTTAAATGAAATTAGATTTCCTATTTCTTTTCAAGCTTAAGCAAGAACCGTT
The DNA here is from genome assembly GCF_000690835.1 of Fulmarus glacialis. NCBI lineage: Eukaryota > Metazoa > Chordata > Aves > Procellariiformes > Procellariidae > Fulmarus > Fulmarus glacialis. The sequence goes on along the minus strand of NW_009196873.1, from coordinate 7,415 downwards.
TCTATTTTTCTGTGTAACATCTCTTTCTTAACCTCTTTAGACTTATTTCTTAATAGCTCAAAATTTTTATTCGATTTATGTTCCTCACTTCCCTGTTACTTTGTATTGATCCATGTATAAAATGAGGTTTCAGAGTAAGATGGCCTCATCGTTCTATTTTAACATAGCATCCTGTCTGTAGAATTTCTTTAATATCTATCTCTCTACATACAGCCGTTATCTTTTGACTACACTCAGTGATTACAGTGGAATTGTGCTGTTTTGAAGCAATGGAAAATTGTATCCTAACTTTATTGACCACGTTTTGAATACTTTAGTAAAAGACACTTAAACATATTAACATGAAGGATTTTACAGTTTTAGCAGATATTTATAGGTTTACATAAAAAATATGAAAAATGAGTGAGAATAAAAAATACTCACGGTTTTCAGACATCTGCTGTATCAGAAGAAAAAGGTCCAAATAAACATGATGGAAAGAAAAACTGACAGAAGAGTTTTACTCCACTAGGTAGGATCATTGGGACCCCACAGTGTGGACAACTCTGCTAGCAGACCATTTCCTACTAGCAGACCCTTTCCAAATAAGTTGATTTTTTGGCTCAGTGGTGTCAGTATCATTGGCTATTACAGTTGTGATAAATACAGATCCATTTAAATTGATAGTTCAAGAGCCATTTTCAGATGGAAAGTTTTTGTGCTTTTCAGATAAATATCTAGGTGCGCATACTGTAAAAGTGAAAAGTGAAACCAAAAAGCTAAATCTTCTGAACCATCATCTTACTTTTGAGTGAAATCAGTTTCTTTCACCTGTGAAACCACAATTAACTACCAGATGAAAGTTCTAAGCAAAATGTAGTAAAAACTTCATACAAATAATGCTTTGCTTCTGAATGACACTCTTCCCTTTAGTATATTGAATACTAAAGCTAGTGCTCAGACACAGTTGCAAACTTACTGTAGTAAGTAGAACTGAAAAAAAAAAAGGCAAATAATTAAATTAATCACAGTCCTTGTTTGGAGGAAAAACTGTTTATCACCAGTGGAATAGGATGGACCACACCTGGGTTTCAGGGCTTTTCTGTGTTACTACCCCACAGCTACAAAGGTTCCCATGGGGCTGAGCAAGTCAGAAATTTGCATATGATAATGTGAATTGCTTTGGGAATTTGAAAAGTAATCTGTAAAACCCAAAAATGCCTGAACTTATAAGAGCAATTAAACTCTAACAAATTAAATAGTTATCAGTGTTAAAAATCTGTGTAAAATCTCTCAAAAGGTAAGGAACTGTTTTGTAGATTAGAGGTTAAGGCATCACTCACAGCCAAGCCCTGTACATTCGTCAAAATTGAAAGTCAATTTGGAATAGCAACATCTGGGATAAAATTTGGCACATAATTAGCTGATTTATTGGATGGATGATTAATTTTGATAAGAAAGAGATCGCCTATTTCAATGGTTGTTATCCTGTTTCCATTGTTTCCTAAAATGAGCAGATTAATATCTTCTGGTAAAATGGAAAAGCTTAGTATATTTTGGTTTGCAAGGGTAACATTAAAGAATTTGTACCATTGTCTATGCTTGCTTCTGTCATGATCTTTTATTTATATGAAAAACAATGAATGACAAGCCTCATGGTTATTCAGTTGACTTTTCTGTTTAGAGGGCATCAGTTCTTTCAGCAATTTTACCGATAGTCCAAGACCTCAAAACTGGAGGAATCTGGGACAACTTTGACGTTGCACCTCTATGGCTGATACGTGTGTTCTCGCCTTCCCTCCCCACCTCACCATGGTCACTGTTGATGTATCAAGTGTATTTTTTCCTGTTCCAGGGAGAGGCCAGAAGCTGATTTAGCCTTGAGCAGACTTTAGAGAAGTTTCAGGACTTTTATTCCACAGCTGCAGCAGCTCCTTAAAAGTCCACAGTAAAACACAAAATATCTCTGGATATTCCAAAAATTGACGCCAAAAAAGGCAGGCCCACTGATTCATATTTATGCTGTATTTGATGCTCTTACTTTAATTCCAACAATTTAGGGAAGGTTTAACTTGAATAAGGAAGCATTTTGTAGAATATATTCTTTAAAAAATATTGCAAGACTCGAAAGAAAATAGTATATTCCAGGCAAGGTCAAATTTTTTTTTTTTTTTTTTTTAAACTAATAGTCTTGCAGATAACTTTTGTTAACTTCTGCTACTTTGAATCACTCCCAGGATAAACAGCAAGAAATGAAAGCAGGGTAAACATTATAAGTAGTATATTCTTCAGCTATAATCCTTGATACATGTGAGTTCATTGCATTCATTAATTTTAAAATACACTATCTGAGGATGTTTTCTTAGGAAAAAAAAAAAAATTGTGGGTTTATAAGCAACTGAATCATTTGAATACCACTAGGGGAAGTATTAGTTAATTAGTTAATCTACAGCTGCCTCTGTGTAAAACATCTACTGCTGTATACAAACAATAAATGATACGGGCTTTCTATTGTAGATGTCTGCCCAGTATGTGAGAATGGAATCTTTACTGAGTTTTAAGATGGGTTAAATAAAAAGACGTTAGGAAGCAGTTTCTTCATATAATTTTTGCGAGCTTTTTCACCTAAAATTCCTGCAAAGATTATAAAATTGAAGTTGCTGTATGACCCTAAATTATCGGATGGCATTTTCTCTAGTTGTGTCCACTCATCTTCAGGGCTTGAATTGAAGGGTCATCTTAGTAGTAATTTAGTTTTCATTTGCAAAATACATTTGCATGATGAAAATGTAAGTTTAAAGTTCTTAAGAACTTTAAAAACACTTTCTACAGCTTGTGCAAGTTTTTATCTTCCCTATGTACTTTAGCACTTAAACCCTGTAACAAGTTTAGGAGCAGTTCCTTACAGAAAAAGGAAATGTCCTTTGCTTTCTACTCCTTTTTAAGAACTCATAGCAGTACAGTTTATTCCATTATGTGGAAGTGCAGAATGATGGGTAATTTTCCTGCATAGTACATTCAACACAGTTGTTTAAAATGGCACATTGACCAAATTAGGGCCTCCTATGGCTGTTTGGACAGAATACATACAGACCAGTTGCTACCTAATGCAGTCCAGTCTATGTACTCTCCTACCCAAGCTCCTTGAATAGCTTTGTCAGTGAGTTTCTGGGAGTTAAGGATCTGGGCTCTACAACATGTGCAAGCTCCGTCCTCAAGGTCTTAGCTGTGACCTTGCTCACCCAGAGTAAAGGGTTTATTAACTCTTGTGCTGCTGCAAGACTAGCTCAAGAGAGCCTCTGTGAGTCTGAATCAAAACCTCTTCCCTGTGTCGCCCAATAATTTTTAACAGGGCTACCCCTGATACCGCACAGAGGTCCCTCCTAAATATATGTTCTTTCTGTGTCAGCCAGTCTACTGAAAAATCTCCCTCTGCTCTATTCCCCCCTAGCTACAAGTTAGAGAGATGTTTTACCCATGAAACAGAGAGCTCTTTTTATACAATTACTTAGTAACGTACCAGCTGACAAAACTAAAAAATATGCCATGAAGTTCTTAAGCTTAGGGTTAATAAGATGTTTTAGCATGCATTTAAAACACCTCAGTGTACCATGGCTTATTGTTTCTCAGCATGATATTATTGGCTTTTGTTTGGGAGTCACCAGGAGAACAGAGAATTAAGTTATCTCAGCAACTGTTGTGAGTAATGTCTCATTTTCTGACCTATCGAAATGCAAGGGGCAAAGTATAAAAATGAGTTTCTTTGGGCAGTTAAAATGCTATTGTAAGGCAGGATATCATTATGTCTGTGAAAAGTAGACATAATGATAAAACAAGTAGAATGATAATGGGTAGAGACAACACCTCTGCTGAGATATACACTTCCTTGCTTCAGCTAGAGGAGCACTGACAGCATGTGCAGGACAAGAAGGGTTGCATTTTTAATATCCAGAAAATGTTATGTCAGCCAGGTCACAACTCTGCCTTTAATTAGACAAAATGCCTTCAATTGGAAGCCACCTGCATACAGGTTAGGATATATGCAGCCTGCTCTATTTCCAGCAGGTAATCTATTCTGTGAAAAGTACGTTTCAATTATGAAGAAAACCCCCTACAATGCATCTATTGTGAAGTGTAGCTAATGTGTCATTCGTATACAATCATAAACAGCTTTAAAAGCACATTGATTTTGTTTATTTTTATTTGAACGATGCTTGTATATTTGAACATGTAGTTATTTCTTGAAATAACTGGGAAACAACAATCAAGAGAAAGCAGTTGATTAGCAATTTAAAGCAAAGCAAAATGGAGACATTTTTCATATACTGTCAAGATTTATTCTAAGTGCCTCCTGTTAAAACAGTATTGCTTACAGTAGCAGGCTGCAGTGATTCACTGACATATTAATATGCATTGCTGAGTACAAGTGAAGTCTATATTCAGTTACATAAGATTTTAGTGTTTTATTGTTGAGGGTCTTTTCTTTGAACATAAGGTTTTTTTGCACATGACGTCATAGCCAAGTAAAACATGAAACTTCTTGGACCAATGTCAAAGTCTCCTCCTCAAGGTCAGTGGAATTATACTGACTTTAAGCCAGAAAGAAGGAAGGAGAACAAAGCACCCAAGCACTTAAGGTATTTTGAGGACTCGGACCATAGCATCTTCTCCTAGTGATTAATGACTTTCCAGACTGCGGCTTATCATTTATGAGATTAAAAATTTTTAAACAACTGTCATGTATGCAATATATATATATTTACATCCATGTGATAGTGAACTAAAAAGGAAATACATAGAAATGTAGTCACTTACAAGGCTCTGTCATAAGAAATTCCTGGGTGGCCATTGCAGAGTTTGATATGTGTTTGCTGAATAAATGGCAATTTTTGAAAATGGTGATTTTTTTTACCTAGGAATATTATATTAATTGTACAGGCCCTTATAAGTAGGAAGATACTTGAAAAGATTTTTGTTTGTGTAATAAGCTGTTTTTATTCGTGAAATTAGTGGTTATTTTTCAGATGCACCTCTAGTCAAGCTATCTTCAGATGGGTGCCAATCACCTCTCGTGAGCTAGAAGACATTGAGCCAGTTTAAAATCTGGGTTGTCTTTTCCCAAAATCTGGTATGTACTGCAAAAAGTGACACTGAAGATGATTTAGAAAGCACCATTCTCAAATCATAACAGATAGTTGCACTCTGAGGATAGTGTGATATCTTCCTTTTCATGAATGATATATGAAACCAAGGCTTTGCTGTGTTTCTTGATTAAATATTTTCCAGAGTAAGTTGAAGATGTCTGAGTGTATTGTTAGATAAATATCTTTTTACTATCCTTATTTTATGTTGATAAATGCCTTTAAAACTATTCCTTGGAAAGGACTTCATTTCTATACTAATTGTAGCCATGTTTCTCTTTGGAAAGGATTACTATAAATGGTCAAAGGATCTTCACATACAGCTGTTATATCAGCTAGAATCTAGATCCTTCATGTGCTCATAAATATTTTTAATTTTAAAAATACAAACAGTTCCACAGTGTTTTCATGCTTGGAGCTGGCAGAAGAGTTACAACTTCACTGTGTGGGACTTATGTATGATCCTAATGTGCTTTCTATCATCTAAAATAATAAGGTATAATTATCTGTCCAACATCATGGTAGATGATCCAAAAATAAGAGCCAGAAACATAAAACATCAAAGAGCTAAATATTGTACTGGTGTGTACCACTAGCTGTATCAAAGGAAAAAGAAAAAAAACCCCAAACAATCCCCTCAAAACCCCCAGTGAAATTATAAATACTTTGTCTGTGTATTTATATTTTAGAGACAAGTAGAAATGAATTGTAATATAAGTGAAGGGTACCAAACCAAATTGCATCAAGTACCAACGCTCACATTCGTCAGGGTTGTTATGTGGGGTCAGAAACACACATCTCCCTCTCTAAAATGAATCAAATATTGAAAGAAACAATAACAGAACTTACTAGAACTAATCAACATATTTTGAATCTGTTTTGTGCCAGATCTTTTCCTCCTCTGTTTTATGAGAAGGCATATAAGTAACTGCTCATATTCTCTCTGATCAAAATGAAGCTGTGACGAAGGTGACAGTGTCTGAAACTGTCAATGAGATGTGACCCTGACTGACCACCTGTAAAGCTGTTTGTTGCTGTTATGCTCGGATTTTGTGTATTGTAGACTATGAAGCAACTAGAGGAAGGTCATCTGGTCAGATAGGTAACATTCAGTTTTTGTGCTACGAAAGTAAATGAGATCTTGCATGTGAAAAGCTTAAAGTAGAAAGTGAAAAAAAAAGATGATTCCACTGAAGTTGTTTATGTGTGTATTACAGCAAAGAGGTATCAAAACTTACTCACACTTCCTCCGTGCTGGAGGAGGGATCATAACTTTTGCTGACATATGCTGTCATTGGGATACCTCCTTGCACTGATGTGAAAAATATTTTTTTGAGAAGACATATTTAAGCTCAAAAAAAAGAAGAAACCCTAGAAAAGGGTATGCAGGTGGTTTCACTCAAGGGAATCTAATGTGGGCTCAGAGCATCTGTTCTGAGAAAAAAACTGCTGAAGAGAATGGGATTATACGGGATTTGGCCTCTTGCCATGGGTGGCACACTCTTATTTGGGTTACTGCAAAACATAAATGTGATATCTCTGAAACACTGGGGACGCCTCTGGAACCTACAATCAGTGCAGCTTTCTGGAGAGATTTTGGAAAAGGCTCTTGAAAAATCTGGAATTTAGAGAGCTAAAGTCTCGACCAGTGTAAACAAGTTGATTTGTTTTTCCATTTTGCAATTTTGTCTGATAAAGTTTTCAGCCTGGGTTTGGTCCATATTTTGCACATACTGAGTAGTTTGCTTTAGTTTGTGACTTTGTCTGTCCATAGAACTGATGGCAGGCAACGCTGAGCTCAGTAATGTGTTCCGTCTCCCCTGGATATATGAGGCTCCAGGATTAGGGAACCAGCATCCTTTCAAGGAATTGGTCAACCTAGCTTGAAACGGGGATTTTCAGGCCATATCTATCTTTATGGGAAGAGCAATACAGTAGGACCAGTTCTAGACAGTGAAAAAAATTGGAATGGATGCCCTTGCTTACACAGCAGTGGGGGTGGGAGGAAGTGTTTCCCTGACTATTCTGGCCATATGGATTGAGTGCCCAATGGATGACATTAGGTGGGCTCCTGGAGTGTATCTTTGGCTTATTTTCATCTGAAAAGAATACGATTTGTGTGCTCTGCAATGTAAACAAAAATATGGTCTCTTTTTATTCTTGAAATTAATGGTTATGAAAAAAGGTATGTGCGGGACAATGAGGGGATCAGGCCCAGCCAGCACGGGTTCGTGAAAGGCAGGTCCTGCTTGACCAATCTGGTCGTCTTCTATGACCAGGCGACCCGCCTAGTGG
>NW_009196872.1:24891-44417 GCF_000690835.1 Fulmarus glacialis | reverse complement strand
CGTGCTGCCTGCTCGGCTTACAGCCTACGGGCCGGCACCAGACGCAGGCAGCGAGACCTACCAAAGCCTGTCCTCCCTCACGGGGATAAGCCTGTAAAATGCGCTGCAGGGGACGTGTTGCCTCTGCAGAGGGGAAAAGGGCCTGGCTTGGCTTCGGCGCGCGAATTCACACAGCCGGGTCTTCAGGGTCCTTTTTGGCAGAGCCCATCTCCAGCACTGAGAAAACACCGCCTTTTGATACTGTTTTGCTTTAATTTTAGAAGCCTGGGACAGTGTTACAGAACACGAGAGCGGAGAGGAAGAAAGAATAGGAGACGAGTATGTAAATAATCACAAATAATCTGAAGGTCTAATGGCCTGCCTCGCTTCCCACTGTAATTTACCATATGCTCTAGTACTTGTGTGAGACTCCCCGGCTCACGTGTTGTTAGTTTATGTAAGAGTGCATGGACCTTTGGCAAATTTGTATTTTTATTATGTAGAAGCTTTCTTGTTGTGGGTATGTTGTAGCATATGTTAGTGTTTACGTTGCAGGGAAAATGAATCTCTTGACTAGAAAATATCTTCTTCTAACAGTCTAGCAATTTGTTATTTTGACCTTTTTTGTAATGATGTTTCGTCAATAGCAAAGGCAAAACTAAGTGGGACGGGCCAGGTAAAGGCTAGTAATTAATGTGTGACACCCATGGTATATTATTTCTTCCGGGTCCTTGAGGGGATAAACACATCCAGGCATGATTCAGAAGGTCAACCTGAATTGAAGGGAAATGATTTCTCAGAAGTGAGTATGAAATGGGAAGCGGTTTTTTTTCTTTTCTTTTTTCTTTTCCCCATTTCAGTTGGAAAAACCTACGTATAGCAGGGATGTTACATCTTTTTTTCTTAGCTTTCTGTGTATAGGTGCTACCCTTCACAAACTTTTTTTCAAGACAATTTTATTTTTAACTTTGTCATGGCAAAATCTTCAGTGTTTTCAGTGGGAAATAAGTTTACATCATTGGTATCTGTTTTCTCCGGGGCCAGCAAAGATGACCCCACAATATGTTATTACTGGACCAAGGCCAATAGACAACATGCTGTGATTTTCCACAATTAATGAGGAAAAAAAACTTAATTCTAGCAGCAGTTTGAAGTGTTTCGAAATTTGGGGTCTAGTTTTCTTCCAAAAGCCTGTGTGGGCAATGTCAAAACTTCTCCGAGTTCCAGGGTACTGGTTTGGGCATAAAGTCTGAGCCAGCCCTAACGGTTGCACCGCAGCCAGCCCACGAAGGAAGACCCCGCAGTGGGTTCCTCTTGCGCACTTAGACTGAAGCCTGTTCTTGGTGGTCCCCAGGCTGGAGCGAGCAGGCTTATCTCGGAGTAGCTCTCTGAGGCTGCTCCCATGCCTGGAAAAGCCATCTGCATGTTAAAGGGAGAGCGGGAGTGGTCTGTCTTTTCCTTTGGTTCCCATTAATTTCGTTTTACATCATTCCCATGTGCTCCGGGCCTGACCCTTGGTTTGTTTTTTGGAAATATCTGCCTTCTGTATTCACAGAAAAGTCTGATTTGATTATCTGCAGTCCTATGACTTTGTATGCTGTGTTCAGGTCAGATTCAGTAATTATTGTCTGTAAGTTAATAGCTGTGGGTTTTTATGACCTCATGTGATGTCTCAGGCAATGGATTTGAATTCACAATGAACAGTGACAAAGGGTGCTTTTGCCTGTGTGAATATTAGGTTCTGCACTTGCAGCACCGTGAGCGTTGCTGTGAGTTCCATGCAAACCAGACTGGGAAAACGCGGGGAAATTTTTTCAGTTCAGAAATAAAGTCTCCTTAGACTCCGCGTGACAGGCTGTATGGGAAATTTTCCCTTTATTTCATGCAACCTCACTTTGACTGCAACACATACATGTCTAAAACTATGCTCTCTGTGTTGAAAATAATGGGACGCATTATGATTGAAGTCCAAAATAATTACTACTATGAGGATTAGAAAAGAAATTATTGTTGAAATATGCTTTTAACCTTGATGTGACAGTATTTACAGAATTGATGTTTCCTGAATCTCTGCAAGCAGTATGTTCCAGGGCTGCTGGACATAATGTGAAAAGACTCTGACAGTTAATGATTTATAGCACTACGGTGTTTCTGTATAAGCTGCAGCCCAAAAATCTACCGAGTACAGAACATGACCTGGGCAACAGGGAACCAAAACCTCAGTTATTTAGAAGCCTAAATTGAGCAGTGCTTTAAAAATCAACGAGATCTTAAAATGAGTCTTGTAACCAACTCAGCAGCAAGTGAAAGATTTTTGGACGTGAGGAGCGTACTTTTGACCAGCTTTAGGCTGTGCTGAAGCTGGGACAGCTGGATTCTGTGCAGCTCCCACTCCAGGGAAGCCCATGAGAAAAGACATATCCATAATCTCGTAACTGTCCCTGTTTCCATTTTTAGCTGTTTTGTCTCTTTGGATGCTACATCAGAAACAGTTTTTTGTTTCTTTCCAGCCAGTTTCATTGTAGCAACCCCTTCAGTGCTCTCTAATGTGATACTAGCAAGCAAAAATCTTGCTTCCAAATGATTTGCCAAAAATGGCAAGAAAACAGAAAATTTGAGGTTCTCTGGCATAAAGCCATCCATATGCATTCTCGTTAGATAAGGTTTGCTGGGTTTTGGTTTTGTTTCCCTTTAAGTGAGAAGTTTGTTGACCTGCTGAAATTAAAATGTCACAAACCACCCTAACTGACATATAATGGAAATGTTGAGATGAGCTCTCTGTGTCAGATGGACAAAAAATACATGTGGGGGAAAATATCTGCATAACTATGACAATTTTCTATATGGTGCATGGCCAGCATTCATTCACGTTGTGAAAGCATGAGAAAGTAAACAAGAGGCTTGAATATTTTGTTATGAGAGTTTTCCAACAGTATTGCTTTTTCTTACTTGGGTGCTTTCTGACATGTACCACAAAGACAAGGGGATGTTTACCTAGGAAAGGCTAAATGATTTTGTGAGTAAAATACCAAGGAAAAGGACCAGATCTTGACTGTGGAAACTCTCTGCACTGTTCAGTCTCCAGTGTCTTCAAAGCACTTACCAGGTGCTGCAAGGCAACAGCTATGAATAACGCATTGTCACTGCCTACTCAGCCTCTCCCTCTTGGATGTGCACCAGCCCACTCTGGGTGTATCCCCCAAATTGGAGCCACTTGTCTTCAGGCTGTCTTAATCTGGGCAGAGTCCAAGGATTGTCTCCGATCTGGGTTTCTAGGAACGTTTTTGAGGCATGGAGTCTTTCTAGGACTACTTTCCGAGCTGATATCCCAGAAGCATGGAGTTGTTCTTTTCCTAACATCTGCAGCCCAGCGTTCCCTATGATCAGCTCTGTTAGCTTTCCTGCAGGAAAAATGGTGCCCTGCAGTACAAGCAAATGCCTTCTGATCTCCCTCTCCTGCCTGAGATTTATCTCATCTCCTGCTTTCCCTCGCCCTGCTCCGTTCTTCAAAGCCCTTGGAGAAAAATGTTTCTTTATAATTTTCTCCTAGTCAAGATTGATGCTGGTGCTGATAGTCCTGACTGAGCAATCTATTCTGAGACAGAGATGTAGCCACCACGCAAAAAAAATACAGGGTAAGGACTTATAGCAAATATTCATGAGGGTTTCAATGTATAAAAAGTCCGTGATCTCAAAGAGAATTCACAAGCTGCACCTCGATTCCATGATCCGTGGCACAGAGATACTTACCCCGTGTCTGCACCACAGTAGCTGTGTTTTTTAGAAAGCTGTGTTTGCAGACAGACAGATTGTCACATCTTGAAGAGGTTTTGGTTTCTGAATAACCAGCCATATCAACAAACCAAACTGTTACACCTCTCTACTTCTGTGGAGATACAGTACATGCTGGTAAGTCTGACCTACTAGGCGCTATTTATTGCTGTTAAAACATTCCCATGTAGGATTTCTTCTGGGCAAAATCCAGCTTTCTATGGAACACAATGCATTTGAATTGGAACAGATTGTTCCTCCTCAGTCTATCAGTAAAACCATTGCACTGGCCTGACGTAGCTGGAAACAGCTCTCTCTAACATCTTTAAGCCAGAAAGATCTGAAGTTGACAAAGTGTTTGTGGCATCTCTTGTTTCTTGCTATTTTTCTCGATAACTAGGCTCTGGGGAAAAGTGTTCAAATCCTTAAACAAGCTGAAGAAAATCACCCCCTCTGATCTGCACTCCTCAGTGGAAACTCCTCACTGCTTGCTCCGCACTTGTCAGTGGAGGAGCCACACATGGGACATCAATGGCTGTTCCACCTGCAGAAAAGGCACTCGCTGTGGAAAAGGGCCCAGTGGCTGCACTAGCCAGGAGGAGGGATTTTTGTCTCCTTGATGAAGCTTTGTTGGCTTGAGCAAAAGAAAATGTATGTTTCCAGAAAAGCCTGGAAGGATGCCTGGTCTGAAAAAATGAACGAGTCTTCCAGATTCTTATTTCTTCCCTCTCCGAGGGAAAAATTGAGGGATCCATACAGTTGATGCTTGACCCTTTGCACAGCAGTGTCAGATGCTAGCCACTGTTCGCTCTCCAAGAATGAGCGTAACTGCTATGTTTTGGCACAATATAAGTAAACGTGCCTATTTTTGCTTTTTATGATCTATCTAAACTTTTATATCATATTTGCTACTCTGAACATAAGTTTGGTTATGGGCCAGTTAAATACAGCATATATAGCACCTTGGAAACTTTTATTACAAAACACTTGCTTAACTTCTTACTGCACATGTGCCATTAGAACAAATGAATCACAGTAATATTTTGCATCATGATTGCACCTGGCAAATGAGGATGTTGAAGCATTTATGAAGCAACTAGGTTTACTCTGACTGTATTTTGCCAGGTATCTGTTTTTTCCAATTTGAATAAGATCTCCATGAATAATTCCTTTCACAGATTTGAGCTTTTTCTCATTGTGAGGAGTCCAGTCCACTACTTCTTCCACTTCCTTGGTGGTTCTTGTAAAGAATTATTGCTGAGCAATTCTTGATCATTACACTGATCACGCTGATCAGATGCGTAAATAATTCAAGGGCTAAGGGCCTGACTTAAAAAAATCACTGCTCAGTAATATTTACCTTATATTTTTATCTTTTAATTAGTGTTAGTTACAAACTAATATTCATTATAAACTATTAATAAAGAATACTTGCCTAAAATTTACTCTTATGGGAATCTCTAAAATTTAGGATATATCATAAAAAGGGAACACAGAAAGTGTGCACGTTTTTGAAATTTTGGAGGTATTTGCATAACAATAGTTACGAAACCTGTGCTGAGAAACTTGAGGCCCAAGCATGGCACTCTCTTGTTTTTCCTTTTATCGTTTAATGTCATGCAGCAGTTTTGTGACAGAATAAAGTTGGAACAGCCTTCAAACTCTAATTCTTATCACTGGACGATAGTGCCTCATCTGGAAGAGCTGGAAGGAGAACAAATACATACAGAAAATGTGCAAGCAAAGGTTTCCAAAGCTTTCTGGGCCCATCTAGGGCTACCGATGTGTTAGGGGCTCTGCAGATATTCTCCAGGCAATGCTCCTGCTCCACCCCTGAGCTGATCCTCCAGCTCTCACTGCTGAAGGAGTTCTTTCATGTTACTTCTCCTCTTTTTCATCTATGGAGAAGCACAGTCAAAGCACACCATTAAAAACTCTGGAGCACTTGAACATTTCTGTAAAGTAAAAGATGCCGGTTAGTAACAATACCTTACTGCAAACAGTTATATACGTATGTGTGACCTTGACATGCATCAGAAACCTCAGAAAGCAGTTCATAGTAATGTTTCTCATTTTTCCTGGACGCAGAGAACATACTGGTAGTTCAGCTTTTAGGAATTCCTTTAAGTTGGGAAGAGTCAATGGACCAAGCTGCATCGTGCTGCAGGCGGGTAAAGCTCCTTTGAAAGAAGCACTCGTTCTCTTCAATGATTTTGTTCCTGCAGCAGTGAATTTGTTCCACTGTCCCTGGCTCATGAGACCACTTTCTCTTTTTCTAGTGTCTCTCTCTCTTTCTTTCCCCTTTATGTCTTAATTTACTGCTGTCATGGTTTATACTAGCAATACAATGTGCAAGACACGAAAATCTATATATCTATCATATCCCCATCTGAACACTGGGACATGACATTTCAAAATTATTTTTTCCCTATACATTTATCATAATTTTTTTTTTTTTTTTTCCAAAAGGAGACACTGTCTTCTGTGGATTGAAGCAGGCTGAAGATGGTCCAGCACCTCTACTATCCTATTTCTTGTACTCCATGCAGCTCACGGGGTAGAGAAAGGGGCAGGAGCACCGCTTTGCTGTGGTTCTCTGTCTGTTCCTTTGGCCAATATTGTGGAGCTAAATATTTTATGATTCTTGTAGAGACTAAGGTACGTACATTTAGCATGTTATCCATCAGTGGCAATTTGAGGTTTAGTGTAAATGTAAATTGTTCTTTAGGGAAGAGTAAGGATCTGTGATGGCTTGTTCCTGCAACTGGCTGATCTTTATCAGCCTTGTGACAGTCCCACAGGGACAACTGGTTGTAATTAGCTCATTTATTATTGATTCAGTCTTTGGACAATTAATTAGCATTAATCAGGGTTCAGTGGTGTTTTAGAGGTCTGAAAATATGTACATAAGAGCTAGGGATGCCTGAGCGTGCTGAAGGAAGCATGAGGTGAAGACTGTCCCAGAAACTGAATGCAATTCTGCGTCTTTCAAGGTTTGGAAACAGGTAGCAAATTTTTGAAGATATCTTTTGCTTCCTCTCCTTAACTTCGTAACTCTGGGACAGGCTGAGCGTAAACAACAAAACACATTGAGAGAAACGGTTCTTAAAAAATTTCCAGCCCAATCTTAGATCTTTCTTCCCTGGACACTCCCTCTGCAGGCAAAGTCCTACCTCCCAGAAGCTGTAAGGCACTGGAGCCTGAAATTAGCTGTGTGATCTTATTACTGCAGCCCTTGTGCTTTTTTCCACACATCCACATCTTGGTAGTTACTCTTGTTCTTTGTAATTTAATTTTAGACATAACATAATCTTGTTGGAGTAAATGCTTGTGTCTCTTCGTGTCCTTTTTTTTTTATAAAACATGAACTGTAGTGTCTAGATGCTAGGCAAGAAAGTTGTTGTACTGTAAGGACCAGATATAAACATGTTGTAAAATCCTTTAACACTTTTAATGTCTGTTAAAAATGGTCAAAATTTTTGACTGGAAAATTAAAGTCTTTGACATAACTGGGATCTGGTTAGAAATAGTTTTTCACATGATTTCCCCCCCCACCCCGGAGCTTCTGAACACAATGGAAATTTATATTTTGTTTCCTCTGATATCCACGTTTTAGAAATGAAACCTTTTCTTTAAAGTGTAAATAGCTTTTTGAGTTAGGAAAATAAGCCATCATCTGTCTTCATTTTAGAGTATTTCTTGCAAAAGTTTTTAATGTACATTTTTCATGAAAGAAACTGCCTCCTCTTCTGCCCACTCCCAAATATTTTTGACTAACTTACACTTGGATTGGAAATATCCTGAAAAAATAGTTTGTGATTTTGCAGGCAGTGTGATAGATAATTTAGAAAGGAAAAAGAGAGACAACTGACTAATGCTATAAAAATAAGATATTGCTAAATGCTGAATATCTCCTGGATGTGAATTCATTCTGTTTATATTAGATCTAAGCTAAATACTAATTTTATTAGCAACAGTAAGTCTAAAATTCAAATATATAGTAATGTGAGCAAGTCAATATCTAATATTGGAACAAGAGTAATTAGTTGAGTAATTAATTGAACCATGCTTGAGTTTTTTTTCAGTCAAGGTATTTAAACTGAATATGTTGTTCTTTATCTCATCATAATGAATTGTTCACAGAATGTATATGTTACATTCTGCCACTGACACATGGATTCTACCTCATGTCATTAATACGGTGGTTAACATCCGCAATTAATTAAGTAGTTTTGGCACACTATCCCATCCAAGTCAATGAGCAGAACCAGATATAATTTGAAGATTCAATGCATTCTCCTGTGTGTTTGAGTTTTCCTCTGAAGGAGTAGGAGATGCCTGGGTGAAGAGGCCAAAGTTTTGTTGAACTTCTCCCATTTTTGAGTTAAAGTACCCTGGTATGTAACTAAGACTGAGGCGTTGGTGCGTTATAAAATTATTGCCAATGACACGTAGTATTTGAGATTAATTTAGCCATAAGTCTTGTCTGAAAGATTTAAGAGTAACATTTTAAATTAGAGCCCCAACTATGCATTTAATTTAGATTTAATATGACAATTATTTGTTCTGCTAATAAAAGCCCCACTGCATATTAAAAACATATTAATTGAGGATTAATACAGATGTAGTAGATTTAGGAATCTTTGATGAAAGCATTTTAAAGCATCAGTTGGCATTTACGATTACTGTAAATATATTAACAGCATTAATGTGACCATCTACTCATAAATCTAGCAGATTTTGTCCAATTGAGAAAAGATTGCTTCTGGTGCTATGGCCAGCCACCTCAATTGAGCTTTTTTATACGGTGTTTAAATTATGGCCTTTTCACTACTGTTTGTAGGTGTGGCCACTGCAGACGTGCAGTCACTTTCCTGGTCTGTGAATGGAAACTGGTACTGTGCACTGACTGTGAAGATCACGTGCACTGAGTGATGCCTCCTTGCAAAACAAAGATATTTCAAAACAGATGTTTCAGTCTCTTCTGGAGACTGGAAGCCTCCAGTTAGGAGGTGTTTGTACATTTGCACGTGCATAGTGATTGTATCACTGGAGTGGTTGTATGCAGAAAGTTGCTACAGCTTCATTGCAGCATGGTACAGGTCAGCCTGGGGCGTCCCACTGCCCTGCCTCAGCGGCATCCTCTGTGCTCTGGAGGGAACACAATTAATCCTTGGGATAGCTGTCAGTGTTGTGTAGTTCATAATTTTCTACGAAGTATCTGCGGAGGAAAGCCTCTGGCTGTACTAATTGACAAGGTAAGGCCAACTGGAGCTGTTGGTGGAGTCTTTTTGTGGACTGTGCTAAACTGATGTCCTGTGCTCCTGTTCTCATCTTTTTGGACAATACGGTTTATGACCCAACTTGCAGAGGAGTGGCTGACAAGTTTGACCTCACAGGCCCCTCGCTGAGGGATACCTTAGTTTCAAGCCTGCTGGAAGGAAGGAAAGAAAGGAAAACTACATCTCCCCCACGAGATCTTTTCATGGAAGATCAGGGAATGCTACAGGTATTGGAAGGTGTGGGAAAACATTTTCCTTCTGTGTGTGTATGCGCAATTTTTTTAGTTGTTTGGCTTTTTTGTGAGATGGCAGTCAGTGTGAAGGAGGATGTGCTTTGCCAGCGCAATTGTCTTCTGCTTTTCTTTTAACTTTTAGAGAGATAAGAAGAGGGCGGACTATTCGGCTGTGCTGCTCTGCGGCTCCAGCCAAACTTGTTGTCTGCTTTCTGCCTTGCACAAAAAGTAGCCCTTTCTGGCTCTGCTGATCAGTTAATGCCTCAGCAACACCCTGTCCTATTACTCTCCTACTGCTCCTGCTCAACCAGCTGTGAGCCAATTTCGGGAAGGCACCAAATTTGATCTGATGACAGCAGCATTCCATACCGCACTGCAAGACACTGGGCATGCAATACACATGGTTTTGCCTTGAGGGCTGTAATGCAGCCTTGTAGTAGGATCTAGTAAGGATGTATTGTTATAAATCCTTATCATGTTTATTTCACTTTTCATTCACATTCCTTCCAATCTTGTGATATTTAGCCTCAGGGCAGATTCAGCTATACATCCAAAGATGCAACTTTACATCTTTGCCAGTTAAGAAGTTAACAAAAAAGGAGTAGGTGTCTCTATTTTGCTTATGGTGGGAATTTGACGATGCACTGAACCAAGCACAACACACTTCCAGAATCTTAACTAGTTTGATTGCACCATCGACACTGTTATTTCGACAGTCCCACTCTCCGGCATCTGGCATAATTGGAAGCAGCAGCCAGCAGGTATCAGATGTCAGTATGAATTGTCTCCTGCTGCGTGAGCACTGACTATGAAATTGATTTGCTGTCTTTTTTACGCAGTTTTGTAATGAAAGTAACATAAAGTCCCAAACAGACAAATTTGGTATTTGTGTACATATAGTTAAAATAGGCATATGTATAAAAATTAGAGAGGGAAAATATATCAAAAGGAAAGCAGTATAGCACCATCAGGCCCTGCTTCCTCACAGGCGGTTGTGGTGGTGGTCCCCCCTGTGTTTCTGAAGAAGCTGAGCTAAACTAATAGCTGGAAACCAATTTCTTTGGGTACTTGTACGGATCAAAAGCATAAAACATGAGAAAGAAGAACCCTTCAGTGAGTGAATTTATATCTTTATTTTACTCACTGGTGATAATAAGGCAAGAGAAAGACACTGTGGAAAACAGGTCTCCAACCTGGAGCAAATTTTCCCGATTTGTTATGAGGATGATCGAGATCCCTAAGACAAAAAACCTAGCCTGAGCAAAGTCAATGGCAAATTTCTGTTGATTTACTATAGCCAGGATGTTGCCTTAGGGCACATCAGAAACAAACGATTGTCTCTCAGCACCTTCAAGATGCTGTCATACAGAACAATTTCACACATATAAAGATAACAACTGTGGGACTGGGATCTTGACCACTGATTTCAGGAACTATAAGGGAGTATTAGACCAGGTATAAAAGTGGTGCCATCATCCCGAGCCTTGACAAAAGCCTTTGAGCACTCCTTAAGGATTGCTGACATCTAGGTGATGGCAGTAGGAACACAGGAGGGCAGGCTTCTCTGGCAAGAATTGGCACCTCTTCTCAAGCAGGGTTACAACTGGCTACGAAACAACCGTGTTTATGGGCCTCTTCCTCATCTTGAGGCAATACTTGGCTTGGATACAAGAAGGCTTAATCAGCTCCTACTGTAATAAAATTATTTAAGATTTTTCAAAGAGCAAATTGCAACAAGTTTCCTTCCGAAGAAGTCAGGGAGAAAAACCTTTTTAGCAAAATCAGCTTGAGCATTTATTACTGAGTGTGGCCACCTTTTAGACAAGCGCAATGGAGAAAAACATTCTCAACATCTGGTTCAGTGGGGCCCAAGTTCAGTGTTTAATTGTGGTTTTGCTCTGACACCCAGTTGCATGGCAATAAGGGGGAGCATATGATACAATAATCTATATATAGGATAGGTGGGGCCGAACCTTTGACTGGAGGCCAGCTAGTCTGGTATTCCAATCCTGGTGCTGACATGAAGGCAGCCAGTAACCTTCAGCGGGTCACTTGAAGTTCTTCCTAAATTTCAGAACCTCTGTTGATGAGGGGCTGTCTTGGGATTGACTGTAACTGTCTTGGGACTGACAGTTGTCATAACGTGATCCAACAGGCCATTTCATACACAGCCACATCACGGGTGCCCAGAAAAACTTTCCCCCCATCCTGGATAAGCACAAGATAATTTACAGGGAGCTGGCTGCTCTGCTCAGCGGGCAGTTTCCCCACAGCAGCAGCAATATACTGCAGTTTTCCTCCCTGCAGAAGCAACCAACCTGGTTTGAATCTGACCTCAAGGGGGAGATAGAGAGCAATCATTTGAGGGTTGATCCCCTCCTTTCTCCCCACACAAGGCACAAGCAATGGTACTTTGGCTCCTCATGATGCCTGGACTGCTTCCTTTCCTCAGCCACCTCCTGCCCTAAGTAACACCTCACTTTCCCTATTTCCGAGGCTAGGTCTGATTCCAACAGCAAGACTACAAACAGATGCTTACCCTATCTGACAGACTTAGGCCCTTTTCCACGGAGCCAAGAGTTTCCATCAGCTTTTATATACTTCGACCCCAAGGATGAGTTGTAATTCCACCTGCAAGAGGGTGCTGTTATAAGGGTGCTCTCCGCAGCTCACTCCCCAGAGGGACATGGTAGAAAGAAATCCTCCAACCTCCATGCCGAAGCACTGTGTGGGCTTGCTCAAACGCAGGACGCTGCTGACTCAGCCAGCCCAATATGCCATTACGTTCTTCCCCTCATTTTCTTGCGAATCTTCCCTAAGGTGTGCTGGCCTTAGGAAAGGAAGGAGGAAGGCGAGGAGGAAGAGGACTCTACTCTTCTTCCTGCAACTGCAAAAAATTGCTGTTGTACTAAGGAAGCTGTTGCCTACTGCTGTGGCTGTCATTGAAATCAGGAGAGGAAGAGAGGCGTGACCCAACACCATTTCCTCTCCTGTCTTAAGGAAGAAAAGTCCCATCATTTATTTAAAGAGTGCTGTTACCAGAGTCAACAAAATTTTTCATATTGATGCGTTCATTGGTGGAGGAAAGAGGATTCCTGCAAGAATGAAATACAAATCTGGATAAATTAAACAGTCTTACAGCAGTGCATTTTATAATGCATTTAACAGATTCTTCCAAGCTATGTCCTTCCAGTCTGTTTCCTTCCCTTCATTGTTGTGCTGTAGGGGGGAATGAACAGTAACACTGGGCATCACGGTTTCTGAGAGCCTGCTCCCACTCATCCCCACAAGACATTGCTGTCATTTTGCAGTGACTTTTCTTGCTTTCCAACTTCATCAGACCCCTTATTGGGATTCAATAACCTGCATCTCTCCATAGAAGTTGAATAGCTAAATCCAGTATGGTAGGTGAAATCTCTTCCAGAAGTGGCCCAGGAGGATCCTAATGTGCTTTCCCTCACTTCTCTCAGGCAACTGTTCAACTTTTGCTGCTCTTTTCCCCCAGTTTATTTCTCTTAAAAGGAATAGGCCAGTTCAGCCCTCCACTCCTGGATTCTCTGAAAGAGAAATTTCAGAGGGATTCGTGTAAGCAGTACGGTTAAATTCCTGTCTGCTTCTTGCTGAAAACTTACCCTTCAGCTATTGTTTTAGTAGCAGTAAAACTTTTCCAACTGCATGACTTTTTTTGAACGTTTTATTGTTCCCTTTATAGCAAGTGTTACAGCATGCACGTATGATGTCAAGTTCCTCTTGCGAGCATTCGATTTTTAGTGACATGAATATGACACAGATGGACATGAGAACCCGGCTGTTGACTCAGTCTCTCAGTGCCCTTTTGTTTATGTCTGTGACCTGGTAGTACAAAGTTTTTTTTGAACTACATGCAGCCGCCTGGTTGAAAAGCATGTGAGAGCTTTATTTGTCCTGCCTGCAGCCCCAGATCTTCTTGGAACCGGCTCCCAGATCCCTCCCGACGTAGAGGTGGGTGATATCACCGCACAGCCTTCCCAAAGATCCTGGCCTGTCTGGAATCTGCCGTCAGGGATCTGCGGGGCATTACAGCCTGCGTTTCGGCATACTGCTCCAAATAAACTGTCCGAGTAAGGCTCTGGGCTCCGTGGGGCTTCAGAGCAGTGCCACCCATTTTTGTCAAGGAGAACAAATGTAAGTGACACGCGGGAAACATAAACTGAGGCTTGACTGGTTGATGTCCTTTTTCTAAATTTATTTTAACAGGTTTACACCCCCACCCCCGCCCCTTGGAATCCCTTATGCTGTCAGGAAAACTGGTAAGGCTTGTTTTCCCATTTTTTGCTGATACGAAAGACCTAAAGATCTGTCTTGATCCAGATGCTTTTTGAGGCAGCTGCACTGCACTGCACCCCCCTCACAGCGCAGTAGGCACACAGCCTGTGGTCAGAAGGAGTCAGAAATGTTTGGGCCATGCAACGGTCTGCAGGTCTGGGGCACTGGCAGGTGGGTGCACAGTTTTGCCTACAAGCGAAATGCAGCTTGCTCTGCAACTGTCCGGCACAACCTCAGGCAAAATGGTGTGTTGCTCAGATGGCACAGATGTTTATTAACTAGTCTGTCAAGAACTGCACATCCTGAAGTTACATCTCTGCCACTGGGTGTCTGACAGCACACCCTGGGGCCCCGGCCTCTCCGTGTTAGGTGAGCAGAGTCACACTCCTTGGTACCGTGTATGTAGTCCCAAAATAAGATGAGGTTACAGATACAGACAGAAGAAAATGTAAAAACCCACCAAACCACAAAAACAATCTACACACTTCTCAACAGCCTTAACTGAAATTATATAATGTCCCAGTACATCCAATTGTTTTGCATATCTCTTTCCTTTCTTAAGTGCGAGTCTGGTTTTGCAGCTCACATTCCCCTGAAGTGATCCATGCCTCCCTTTACCATCTCCTGATGTGTGGAGCACCGCTTCCACCTCTCACATCTTCGGTTTTCTTACATCCCCATTTCAACACTAGCTGGTGATCACATGAGAACGCAATATTAGGAAACCATTTGGTATATTTTTAGCAGTGCTCGGGCTGAAGTAGCAATGAGATGGGAGGAGTGCCAGCCACATGTGACCAACCAGCTGTCTATGGCCCACATTTTGGAAATCACTGATTCAAGTAACTGGCAATAGGTTATGGAAAGTTTCCCTTTTAGATTGCTATTTCAAATTGACCCCAAACTAAACAAGGTAGGAAGGTCGTCTTGGCTGTAAACAACTTTACAATGTGTGAGCAGTCTTCATCCAGTTTCTTTGCCTTTTAATGAAAGAGAAACACTTTAATTGGAAGTGACTTTCTTTTGTGCCACTTTAGCTACAGGCGCAGCCAAAACATTGCTATGGCTGGGATGGAGAGGCTGTGTGGCTGCTGTGCACTTCTTCCCCAGTCTTGGTCACATTGTGGGTCTTGTCCTCTATTGTGTGGAGAGAGGTCTTGTCCTCTATCGTGTGTGTGCCTGTACCATCAGGCAGCTCCATAAATCTTAATGTGACAGCCATGTAACAAAAAAACCCACATTAAACATGTAAATCATCTTCCTTCTCCAACCTGCTGTCATGCATATCTGTTGGCCATAACTTCCAGCTCACCTCCTTTCCTGTCTTCTTAATCTGTGAGTATTTTAGGAGCCCATAACTCCTTGTCAGCTGGCACCTATTGCTATATATGCATCAAAGGCAGCCGCCTGCTAGAGTTCTGCATGCTTCTGGGGTTATTTAACTGCATTCTTTGTATGTCACCCATCTGTAAATCCCCTGCCCTGTTTTCAGCCAAGCTTGCTTTATCATATTGCCCCCTTGCAAGCCCAGCAACTCGCTCCAGTCTGTTTCCTGTCCCACCGGGGAAGGGGGGACTGTGTCTTTAATGTGTGTTGCCTGGCTTCTTACGGTTTTCAGCTTGGTTTCTCTTGCTGTCCCTCAGACCATCTCTGAGCACAGCAGAAAGTGGAGT
This sequence comes from Fulmarus glacialis, assembly GCF_000690835.1. Classification (NCBI taxonomy): domain Eukaryota; kingdom Metazoa; phylum Chordata; class Aves; order Procellariiformes; family Procellariidae; genus Fulmarus; species Fulmarus glacialis. Next base: position 29,174 of record NW_009196872.1, on the reverse strand, counting down.
CAGGACCCTTCGAGTCCCCAGCACATGCACAGGGTAGGGTGAAGAATGGCTCCTATGTACTAGCCAGCCCCCCGCCCCTGAGACCAATAATCAGCTAGGTCTGCTTATGGGAGCAAGACCCCAGCCTCCAGCTGATACAGGGAAGCAACCAGAGCAGCCCAGTGGACACCCTGCTAGGGCTGCTCCATCCCAGCGTGAGATTTGATCCTCCCTGTAGAGCTGAAGCCTTTGCCAAGCTCCCTGCTCCGCTTGCCTGCCGAGGAGGTGACAGGCACCACACACCAGCCGTGATGGACGTTGTGGGACTGAGCTCCTGTGTGTTTTGACTGGAGCCACAGTTTGATTCCAAAGAAATGCCCCCAGCAACAATCTTTCAACCTCCAGGGAGACTATTTATTTTATTTTTTTAGGATGCATTTTGTAAATCACTCAGGTGATGGCAAGTTTATGTATTTGGATGGCAAATTTATGTTGTGCTATTAGTTTCAAGGAAATCCAATTGAGTGTGTGGATTTTGGACTCTTGACCTTTAAGCAGAATGAGTTTTTTGAAAAAGTGTGAAGTAGCCTGTTCATCTCCATGAGGTGTACTCTGCTGAATGAAAATGCCCTCTGCAGAGACACAGGAGAAGTGAGGGATGTGAACTCCTGCATTCGTCTCAGTCAATGGTGCCTCCCTTCCCAACCTGTTGCCGGTGCTTGGGACACTGTGGTAAGCACTGACCCAGTGCATTTTCAGTCTTGCACTCTGTGTTTTGCAGATTCTCCCAGGAAGCTGGAACGGGCTTTCCTAGTGCTGGCTCCCATGAAGAGTGACAGAGTCGCCACCCTCATGAGGTGGGACGCAGGGCAAGGGTTGCCCAGGTCCCGCTGAGAGCAGGGAAGGGGCAGGGAGAAGAGGGAAGCATTCACTCCCTTGCCTTGGACCTTGGTAGGCAGCTGTGCCGCTCCAAGTCCTGTCCCTCTTCTCCTTCCCTGCCACCCCACTGCCCCTTCCCCGGACCTCCCCTGCCTCCCCGCACCGCTCTGAACTTCTCCCCCGTCCCTGGCACACATGCTATTTATTTAGCTTCAGTGCTATCTGAGCTTTCTGCTCTGCCGGTTTGATTTCTCTCAAACTACAAACTCCTTTGACAGAGGCAGACCATGACAACATGCCTTGTCCTCTTCCCCCCCCTCCCCCCCACCATTTTCTGCCAATGGTCAGGTTTGAACTGACATTGGCTGATTGTAGGTCAGGTTCAAAGGCATCGAGCACTGTCTGAACATCCCCTTGAGCTATCAGTTCATGTGAAAATGAGTAGTCTAGAAAACCTCTGTGACTGCACCAAGTAATCTGCTTTATGGGTGAGCTCCTAGGGTTGGCAGACTTCTCATTTAATATGGGGTTTCCCATACTTTAGCCTGAAATCCTGCATCCTGTGGTAAAGGACAGGCTCACTGAATTCCCTGGTATGTTTTCAATAAATCATGTAGATTTCTAGCCTGAAATACGGAAAATAGTCCCACCTTGCCCTTTTCTTCACAGCTTCCTTGATTGTCTTAGAGCTGCTACCTTGCCCTCCAAGCAGAGGTGGTTATAAGGCAGCAACAGGGAAGAGGGGGTACATGAATGATAAATGGGGAGCTGCACAGATAAGTGCTGCAGCAGTGGGGTGGGAACATCCCATATTTTAAAAATGCTGACTTTAAGGATACTGCTTACCATTTTATTTCTCAAAAATTAATGGATGCTATAGAGCAGCTTGTGGGTGTGTTAAGTGATTAAGACCCAAATGTGGAGGGAGAGACAAGAACCGTAGCCATAATTTGTGTCCGTTGAAACTGCACCCCCCCATTTGTTGTACACTATTCTTAGGAGCCACTTACATAAATGTCCCCAAATCTAGTGTACACAACCTTCACTGACACCCACAAAATTCCTAATCTGTGTGGATTTTAAAGCCTTTGTAAAACTGAATGTTTAAACAAAGATGAGTTTCTCAGCTGTAATTGTGGGGGAGAGATCGTTCTGCTTGAGTCAGGGTGCACGTCTTTAGCCTGTTTAATTCAGCATCAGCTTGAATGAGACTCTACTAATTGACAGCAGCCAGGGATCTGGCCTTTTTTTAAGGAACTTGGGGTAAAGGGAAATGATGGGCAGTGGCTTAGAATTCACAATATCCAGCTTCTGTGTGTTTTCAGTATGCAGCACTCATAAGCCATCACTTGATGAATATGGCCTGAAGTGATGCAGGCAACTTATTGTAATTTTTTGCTGTGCTCTGTTCGGATTTATTTCCTAGTCATTCAGGTGGGACACCCTGTAGATTAAGACTTAGCACACACATTTTGAATCTGTAGACTAGTACTTGAGGTGAAATAGGAATTGCTTTATGTTTCAGAGCAGTAATGGCTTGAATTGCCAGAAATAACCATAATAACAAACTGCTTGTTTCCTGAGTCAGGCACATAGTGCAAACAGCCGTAGTCTCGGTGCACCAATGCGCTCCCTGTTTTTTAATGAAAATAACAGGGATGGGAAATGGTCCAAGAAGAGTTTGTTCCCTTGGCTTGTCTGATATTCTTTTTAAAACTGTCTGCAGCTATGAAGAAATATAATTACAGAACCATTTTAAAATGTGTGGGTCTTCTGAGGAGAAGAGTGGATGGGTTGTATGTAAACATGGAGCTGTACACAGCACATAGGCAAACCAAAAAGCATGGCGGATGCTGAAATTTCTGTTTTCTGGGAGGTCTTTGGGTGACTCTCCTAATTTTATTAGAGACGTTATATAGAATCGGACTTCCCAGCTGACAGTCCCTCCCTTGCTTGCGTGTTTCACTCAGACATCCTTCCCTCTTGTATGCACCTTCTTGTAAGCTGGTTTATCCTGTCACGTGCTTCACAAGGACTTTTCATGGTGCTCTGTTCAGATCAGCAGTCTGGGTGGGTTTGGAGAAGCCTGCCAGCCTTCTGAAGAAGAGTTCACATCAGAGGATTTCACTGTATTTCTGTTCAAAGTCCTCACCTTACAAGAAAGTCCTCTCTGATTCTGTGGCTTTCTTTTCTTCCCAGGACCTTCTGCATTCCTGTCTTGTATCGTGCATTGGCTGTGAGACTTCCCTCTTTGAACCACTAAAATGTCTATAGTGGTCTGCTTAGAAAGGCTCATGAAGGCACTAATAAAGTACAGGCACGACCACCCAGGCCTGCATGTCTGCTGACAAATGTAGGGCCTAAAATTGTGGCAGCAGTGATGGAGATGATAATGCAGACATGTGGTGTCAGATGCATTTATTACCGTGCAGTAATGGCCGTGTGTCAAAGCACCGCTTGATCCCAGCAGGAGCGGGGCAGACCCACCCGCGTTCCCTAAGCAACTAAAAGATTTGCTCAGGGCGCATTTTGGGATGCGGAGATTTTGACTTCACTGGTTTCTGCCAGCTTGAAACAGGAATTTCTTTTTGCCTCGTGCCGGACTGTGCCAAAAAATAGGTCTGATTCCCCATGAATATGAGTTTGTGCCACGCAAACACGTACCACAGGGTCTCATGACAGAAGTGGCAGCTCATGTCGACTGAGACTGACGGAGGGAGGAACCCAAGGAATGAGCCCTCTCGTCAGCCATCCTGTCAATCGTGATCGGTCAGCTGCTGGTTATGATGAAACCAGTCTTTGGGGGATTTCATTCTGCATGGCTGGCCAGCTGGTATGTGTTTCTGTCTGGGCTCTGCAGCCCTGGCCCTCATTTGAGGAGGCAGGCCTTTTGTTCTCTATCAGGCTTCAAATAGTTTGGCATCTGTTGGTTTGTGTTGTCTGCTCGACCATTTGTTACATTAGCGAGCTTCCTTCTAATCACAGCTCCTAAGCTGTCTGCTCCCCTGTGACGGTTTCTGCTTTAAAAAGTAGAGGTAGATGTGTGCTAGCTGTGAACTCCCAAACCTGCTCTCGTTGGAGAGGTGAGGATATTTGCACACAGGAGAGAGAAACTAGCTATCAGGGTTTGCTTCTGACTAACTGTTTGGTCACATTACAGTTTCTTACCATCAGGGCATGTTAGTGGTGAAAAGTACAAGTCCATACTTCCACTGCTTTCCGAATGGCAGAGCTGATGGACAGAGAAGAGTGGTAGCGATTAGATCCGCAGCAGTGATTCACAGCCTGGGATTATAGTTTCTGCAATTTGCTTGAGTTTGTACAACCCAAATATCAGATAACATTACGATTTACATTTTCCATGGAACGCTGTCTCAAGAACATATTGATTTGTGCTGCATCAGATTACTCAGGGGTTGGAGAAA